>NC_135828.1:26435037-26585037 GCF_964213995.1 Mustelus asterias
AGGAAACCGGAGCACCCGAAGGAAACCCACGCAGACACGAGGAGAATGTGCAAACTCCACACAGACAGTGACCCGAGCCAGGAATCAAACCCGGGACCCTGGAGCTGTGAAGCAGCAGTGCTAACCACTGCGCTACCGTGCCGCCATCGGTAACCACGGGTGAGGTACCAGAAGACTGGAGGGTAGCAAATCTTGTGCCCTTATTTAAGAAGGGCTGCAAAGAATTATAGACTGGTAAGCCTAATATCAGTGGTGGGGTAAGTTACTGGAGAGGATTCTGAGGGGTAAGATATACAGGCATTTGGAAAGACAGGGTTTGATTAGGAATAGTCAGCAAGGCTTTGTGCATGGGAGACCATGCCTCACAAATTTGTTAGAGTTCGTTGATGAAGTGACCAGGAAGGTTGATGAGGGCAGGGCAATAGAGGTAATCTATGTGGACTTCAGTAAGGCCTTTGATAAAGTTCCACATGGTCGGCTGCTTTGGAAGGTTGGATCACAAGGAATCCAGGGAGAGCTGGCAAATTGGATATACAATTGGCTTGCTGGGAGGAAGCAGAGGGTAATAGTGGAAGGATGCTTGTCGGCTAGTGGTGTGCGTCAGGGGTCAGTGCTGGGCCCATTGCTGTTTGTTATCTGTATCAACGATTTGGATGAGAATGTATAAAGCAGATGACACTAAAATAGGTGGTATTGTAGACAGTGGGGAAAGTTATCAAAAATCGCAGCAGGATGTTGATCAGCTGGGGAAGTGGGCCGAGAAATGGCAAATGGAGTTCAATGCAGATAAGTGTGAGTTGTTGCATTTTGGAAAGTCAAATCAAGGTAGGACTTTCACAGTGAATGGTAGGACCTTACGGAGAGTTTTGTGGAACAGAGAGATCGTCACAGGGAGATAGGGCAGTGAAGAAGGCTTTGGCATGCTGGCCTTCATCAGTCAGGGCATTGAATATAGAAGATGGGAAGTTATGTTTAAGACAGAGTTGAGGAGGAACTTCTTCTCCCAGAAGGTGGTGAATCTCTGGAATTCTCTGCCCACTGAGGTGGCGGAGGCTACCTCGCTGAATATGTTTAAAGCGCGGATGGATGGATTCCTGATCGGTAAGGGAATTAAGGGTTACGGGGATCAGGCGGGTAAGTGGTACTGATCCACGTCAGATCAGCCATGATCTTATTGAATGGCGGGGCAGGCTCGAGGGGCTAGATGGCCTACTCCTGCTCCTATTTCTTATGTTCTTATGTTCTTATGTTGCAGTTGTACAGGATGTTGGTGAGGCCGCACCTGGCGTATTGTGTTCAGGTTTGGTCGCCTTGCTATAGGAAAGATGTTATTAAACTGGAGAGAGTGCAGAAGAGATTTACAAGGATGTTGCCAGGACTCAAGGGACTGAGTTATAGGGAGAGATTGGACAGGCTAGGATTTTTGCCTTTGGAGCGTGGGAGACTGAGGGGTGATCTTATAGAGGTGTATAAGTTAGTGAGAGGCATGGATAGGGTGAATGCACTCAGTCTTTTTCTCAAGGTTGGGGAGTCAAGAACTAGAGGACATAGGTTTAAGTTAAGAGGGGAAAGAATTAATGGGAACCCGAGAAGCATCTTTTTTACACAGAGGGTGGTGCGTGTGTGGAATGAGCTGCCGGGGGAAGTGGTTGAGACAGGGACATTGACAACATTTAAAAGGCATTTGGACAGATACATGAATAGGAAAGGTTTAGAGGGATATGGGCCAAATGCTGGCAAATGGGGTTAGCTTAGATGGGCATTTTAGTCAACACGGACCAGTTTGGGCCAAAGGGCCTGTCTCTGTAGATTGTATGATTCTATGATTCTGTGAGTGACTTACTTCCATACCAGGCAATGAAACCACGGAACACAGAAATCCTTACGATCAATCTGTGGTTTAAGAAAATACAATAACAGCCCTTCCTCTCTCTCTCCATTGTTCTCTCTCACTTCTTTTCTTCTCTCCATCCCTCCCTCTTTTTTTTCCTTCTTCCCTCATCCCTTTGCCTTCCTTCCTTCCTTCCTTCCTCCCCCCTCCCTCCCTTCCTTCCCCCTTCCTTCCCTCCTTCCCTTCCTCCCTTCCTTCCTTCTTTCCTCCCTCCTTTCCTCCTTCCCTTCCTTCCCTCCCCCTTCCCTTCCCTCCATCCTATCTTACCTCAGCTGGAAGCCGAGCTGCAGACACTACAACACACTGGGGCAGCACAGTGGTTAGCACTGCTGCCTCACAGTGCTCGGGACTCGGGTTCGATTCCCGGCTTGGGTCACTGTCTGTGCAGAGTCTGCACGTTCTCCCCCGTGTCTGCGTGGGTTTCCTCCAGGAGCTCCGGTTTCCTCCCACAGTCCGAAAGACGTGCTGGTTAGGGTGCATTGACTGTGCTAAATTCTCCCTCGGTGTACCCGAACAGGCGCCAGAGTGTGGCGACTAGGGGATATTCACAGTAACTTCATTGCAGTGTTAATGTAAGCCTACTTGTGACACTAATAATTAAACTTTAAACTTAAACTTAGAGATGACCTTGATTGAAGAGATCAGGATGTGGAATTGGTTTGGGTGGGGCTGAGGAATGGTCGGGGAAAGAAGTCACTTGTGGGAGTGGTCAACAACTAACTGTAATTACAACGTAGGACAAAGATTACAAGAAGAAAAGTTGTCTGCTTGTGACGAAGGGATGGCAATAATTATGGGTGATTTTAATCACCCACTGGAAAAAAAATCAGCTTGGCAACGGTAACCTGAATGAGGAGGGTCACTGATCCCTTTGCCAGCAGAAACAACTTCTCCCGGCCTACTAACCATAGAAACCCCACAGTGCAGAAAGAGGTCATTCGGCCCATCGAGTCTGCACCGACAATAATCCCACCCAGGCCCAATCCCCGTATCCCTACATATTTTACCCGCTAATCCCTCTAACCTACGCATCCCGGGACTCTAAGGGGCAATTTTAGCATGGCCAATCAACCTAACCCGCACATCTTTGGACTGTGGGAGGAAACCAGAGCACCCAGAGGAAACCCACGCAGACACGGGGAGGACGTGCAAACTCCTCACAGTGACCCAAGCCGGGAATCGAACCCAAGTCCCTGGAGCTGTGAAGCAGCAGAGCCAACCACTGTGCTACCGTACCGTCCCTCTGCCCTTACCCTCTGCCCTCTGCCGATACTCTGCCGGAATCTTGCAACATGTTGAACACCTCTATTGAATCTCGCCTTAACTTTCTTGGCTGGAAGGGCAATAATCGCAGCTCCCCCCCCAGCCTCTCCGCGCGGCTGAAGTCCATCATCCCAGTGGTGCTGTTATGTTAAATCTCCTTTGCATCCTCTCCAAACCCTTGACATCCTTCCCACAGTGCAGTGCTCACAATTAGCCTGTTCCAAAATGAGAACATTGGAGTTCGTGAGTAACCCAACCCCCAACAAGTGATGGGTGATGATTCTCGACGCCATGGATATTGGCGGATTGTGCGGAAGTGGCTCCCTCCTGTTCCATTTAATCAATTTAATAAATAAATAGATTTAATTCTGAATAAATACCAATTACTTTGGAATTAACTGTGTTTTTTTTGTTCTTCAACAGCTCAAATGTATCACTTTCACACTGGAGCAAGGCCCACACTACGGATGAAAGACCTTTCAGTGTAAAATTAGATCAGTTGTAATGAGTGGGCAATCTTCCCTTTTCTCAACCCGTTGCATTTAAATGAACTCGTTATTTTTCTAGGACAATGCACAAGTCATTTGTTTTGATTGAGGAAATCGTCTCGCTGTATTAGCGCAGACAATTTCTATTCTGCAGGTAGCTGATTGCATGGTTAAGAACATTTATTCCTGAATAAGTATCACTTTGTCTGCAAGGCTGCTTTTGCTTCTGGAATGATACATACTGCAGAATCGCTCGTGTTCTGAATCAGGCCCATCGCTCCTAATTTCCAACATTTACTCTGGGCTTATTCCCACGGTCCTGAAGCAGGCATGTCTCACGGAAGTATTATCGCAAAGGCTTTCTGGGAGGACTGGAATGGACTGGATTAACTTGGGGCAAACTTCGCCAGTTTGAACAGCTTGATGTTGGTCCATTCTCCTTTGGCTGAAGATTGAGGAACTTTAGTTCTGAAATAGGACAAGTTGTACAGGAACAAACAGCTGAGAGAACCTATAAGATGCTTTTATTCAAGGGCAAGGTTTTTTTAAAATTCAGTCATGGGTATCGCTGGCTGGCTAGCATTTATTGCCTATTCCTTGAGAAGATGGCAGTGAGCTGTCTTCTTGAATCGCTACAGTCCATGTGCTGTGGGTTGACCCACAATGCCGTTAGGGAGGGAATTCCAGGATTTTGACCCAGTGACTGCAAAGGAACGGCGATATATTTCCAAGTCAGGATGGTGAGTGGCTTGGAGGGGAACTTGCAGGTGGTGGTGTTCCCATGTATCTGCTGCCCTTGTCCTTTTAGGTGGAAGTGGTTGTGGGTTTGGAAGGTCCTTTCTAGGATCTTTGGTGAATTTCTACAGTGCATCTTGTAGATGGTACACACTGCTGCTACTGAGCGTCAGTGGTGGAGGGATTGAATGTTTGTAGATGTGGTGCCAATCAAGTAGGTTGCTTTGTCCTGGATGGTGTCAAGCTTCTCAAGTGTTGTTGGAGCTGCACCCATCCAGGCAAGTGGGGAGTATTCCATCACACTCCTGACTTGTGCCTTGTAGATGGTGGACAGGCTTTGGGGAGTCAGGAGGTAAGTTACTCGCTGCAGTATTCCTAGCCTCTGACCTGCCCTTGTAGCCACTGTCTTTATTTGGTGAGTTCAGTTGAGTTTCTGGTCAATGGTTGATCAGTAGTGAAGAGATTTTACATTCAGGGGAACATTATATAAACACTGTTTGTCATTGGGAGACCCTTCTATGACTGGAATAGACGTCTTGGGCAAAATCTTGCCGTTCCCACAGAGATGGGTTCAGAGGCAGAACCATGGGAAAAGTCAAGCAGTAAAACTGAGCTGCTGATTCATATCAATTAATTGGACACTTGGGGCTATTTTGGTGTGGCACCAGCATCATCCCTGTGGTGGATGGGTCCTCTGCTGAGATTAAACCCTGGCAGGTACCCAGACTGGGCCACGGAGCAAGAGAGGCCTCCGTTAATTCTGCCTTGGTGCCTTGCATGGGCAGAGGGCTATCACTCTGGCTGTTGTTTCTCCTCTTGGAAGGGTTCCCACTTCACCTCAATGGCGTGGAAGCCTTGGGCACATTGGCTTTTACCAACTGAATGAATCTTCAGAGGGCCACTGCCACTTACATATGGTGAAGCACGCCTGGTTCTGGGGTGGGGCTAGCCACAGACTTGGGTCCTCCGGCAGATTTCCTTCCCTGAAGGGCATTAGTGAACCAGGTGGGTTTTTGCGACAATCGGCGATAGTTTTATGGTCACCATGGCCTGGCTTACAATCCGATTTTAGTAATTCAATGTAAGTTCCATCATCTGCTGTGGTGGGATTTAACCCGTTCTCACAGAGGATTAGCCTGGGTCCTTGCATGGCGGGTCCACAATGCCACGATCTTTCCCTTAAATGGTGGGTCATAGAATCATCACAGAAGGTGCAGAAGGAGGCTATGCAGCCCATTGAATCTGCACTGACTCTCTGACAGAGAATCCCAAACAGGCCCTTTCCTGTAACCCCATGTATTTACTCCACTAATCCTCCTAACCAACACGTGTCTGAACACGAAGGGGCAATTTATCATGGTCAATCTATCTAACATGCACATTTTTGGACACTAAGGGGCAATTTAGCGTGGCCAATCCACCTAACCTACACATCTTTCGACACTAAGGGGCAATTTAGCATGGCCAATCCACCTAACCTGCACATCTTTCAACACTAAGGGGCAATTTAGCATGGCCAATCCACCTAACCTGCACATCTTTCAACACTAAGGGGCAATTTAGCATGGCCAATCCACCTAACCTGCACATCTTTCGACACTAAGGGGCAAGTTAGCATGGCCAATCCATCTAACCTACACATGTTGGGACACCGTGGGGCAATTTGACATGGCCAATCCACCTAACCTACACATTTTTGCACTGTGGGAGGAAACTGGAGCTCCCAGAGGAAACCCACGCAGACACGGGGAGAACGTGCAAACTCCACATAGGCAGTCACCCGAGGCTGGAATTGAACCTGTGTCCCTGGTGCTGTGAGGCAGCAGTGCTAGCCACCAAGCCACCATATCATGCCTTTCTCTGCTTCATTTGTCAAGTACTTACCTATAATCCATGTAGACAACATCCACCGCATTTCATCAACCTTCTCTGTTGCTTCATCAAAACATTTCAATTAGACTCACCCAGAAGGATCTGGCTTTCAGAAACCTTGGGCGGGGTGGGGGGTGGGGGAGGGGAGCTTTCCTTAAGTAAGTCAAACCACTCCAAGCGCTTGTTAATACCGACCTTGTTTATTGTTTTTCAAACCTTATACCGCTGATGTTCAAACTGACTGGCTCATAACCATGGTCCAGCGAGTACTCCACACCCCTTGACTGGCAGTTCTCGCCAATGTATTCTGGCTTCACGTGCTCCCTCCACACCTCCCTGTGAAGATCACAGCCATGGTCTCTGCTTTCCTTTTCTTTCATAATGTAAAGAATGGCTTTTGTGCTTGATCACAGCACATTGTACTAGAATTAATAGCTTTCATTTATTGCGTTGCAGTGAAATGCTCTCACTCTATAACAAGGTCCATTAAACAGGAAAAAAATAGCTTTTATTGGGAATATGGCCTACAGTGTTGGAACATTTTATGGGAAAAGGGCCAATTTATTGAAACAAACCATTTTGATACCAGACCATGTCCTCTGCGGTGTAATGAATGATTTTTTATTCTGGTGAATTCCGTTTACATTGATGGATTGGGTGCAGTATTCGCTCTGGAACAAGCTAACTTGCCTTTGAATGAACAGACTATAGAATCTCTTTATTGTCTTACAGCAAGGAGGTGTCACGGTGGCACAGTGGTTAGCACTGCTGCCTCACAGCGCCAGGGTACCTGGGTTCGATTCCAGCCTCGGGTCACTGTCTGTGTGGAGTTTGCACTTTCTCCCTGTGTCTGCGTGGGTTTCCTTCGGGTGCTCCGGTTTCCTCCCACTGTCCAAAGATGTGCGGGTTAGGTTGATTGGCCATGCTAAATTGCCGCTTAGTGTTAGGGGGTTAGTAGCGTAAATAAGTAGGGTTATGGGGATAGGGCCTGGATGGGATTGTGGTCGGTGCAGACTAGATGGGTTGAATGGTCTCCTTCTGCACTGTAGGAATTCTGTGAACAAGAAACCTGTGCCCTATAGGTTTATCATAGAATCTCGACAGTGCGGAAGGAGGCCATTCGGCCCATCGAGTCTGCACCAACAACAATCTCACCCAGGCGCTATCGCTGAAAGCCCACATATTTACCCTGCTAATCCCCCTAACCTACACACCCCAGGACTCTAAGGGGCAATTTAGCATGGCCAATCAACCTAACTGGCACATCTTCATTCATTTGGGTCGAGTGACATGTGATTCTAAAATGAAGCCTCTTGTTCGTCAGCAAGCAGCTTACCCCCGGAGTAAGGTCAACAACCCAAGGTTAGAGATGGGGGAATTAAACAGAGAAAATGCTGGAGAAACCGAGCTGGTCTGGCAGCACCTGTGGGATAAAGAGTTAACATTCCGAGTCCGTGCGGCTCCTCCTCAGAGCGAAAGAGAGGGAGACGGGTTTGTTCTGTTTAAGAGGAGAGGGAGTGAGTGGGTGGAGCAAAATCGATGGTCGGGGATAGGTAGGAGCTGGGAGAAATTTGATAAAGACGTCATGGGCACAAGACAAGGGAAGTGTTCATGGTAGTGTTGAAGGCTAAGGACATGTGGAAGGACGGCACGGTGGCACAGTGATTAGCACTGCTGCCTCACAGCGCCAAGGACCCGGGGTTCAATTCAGGCCTTGGGTGGCTGTGTGGAGTTTGCACATTCTCCCCATGTCTGCGTGGGTTTCCTCCAGGAGCTCCAGTTTCCTCCCACACTCCAAAGATGTACAGGTTTGGTGAATTGGCCATGCTAAATTGCCCCTTAGTATCCAAAAATGTGCAGATTAGGTGGATTAGCCATGCTAAATTGCCCCTTGGGGTCCAAAAATGTGCCAGTTTGATGGATTGGCCATGCTAAATTGCCCCTTGGGGTCCAAAAATGTGCCAGTTTGATGGATTGGCCATGCTAAATTGCCCCTTGGTGTCCAAAGATGTGCAGGTTAGGTGGATTGGCCATGCTAAATTGCCCCTTAGTGGCATAAGATGCGTAGGTGAGGGGATTAGTGGAGTAAATACATAGGGTTACAGGAAAAGGACCTGAGTGGGATCCTCTGTTGTGCAGACTCGATAGGCTGAATGGCCTCCTTCTGCACTGTCATGAATCCAAAGTTCAATTCAGCAGGTGTTGGAAGTGACATAAAGGTGAGACAGCAGAATGTGTTCATCGAATGGGATATTTGGGTTGGATTATCAGAATGAAAGGGTGGGATTCTCTCACTGCACCCAACCCGAGACCGGAAATTCCTGCCCAAGGTCAATGGACCTTTAAATGGTCTGTCAAATTTCCTGTCCCGCCCGCGGCCAGTGGGACTGGAGAATCTACCCCAGTATTCCACAAAGAAGCACTGAGTATAGCACATGCAGAATATCACAGATAAATGCTGAGGGCTGGACTGTGAGTTTGCAATGTGCTGGGAGTGGGGCTGGTTTACTAGCTTGTAGGGAGGTCAGCGTAGCGCACCAGTCAATAGAATTAGCCCAGTCACTGCACTGACATGTAATTTCTGGCTTTCTGAAGGATTATGCTGGGATTTTCCGACCCTGCCGTGGGAGAAGTGATGGTCCAGCCAAAAGTCCATTGATTTTCGGTGGGATCGGACAATCCCAGTGGCTGGTGGGACTGGAAAACCTCACCCTTCATCTCACTGACCATCACAAAGCGATTTTTGCCTCCAGTATTTAAAGGGACACTCCATTAACGCAGTTTGTTGGAGTTTGAGGTTAGGAATCAAAGGGAAGAAAGTGTTCGAATGGAGTCCAGAGGCTGTACTTTGTTTCAATGCAGCCTTCCTGGATGTGTTTCTGGGGGCCATGAGGACCTGAAGGACCTGTTTCCTAGCAACGGGAGGAGGAAGTTGGCAGGGACACCAGGAACGCATGATTGGAGACGGTGAGCAGCAAGAACACAACACCCCTGATTCCAATGCAGGAAGTGATTCAAAGACCGATGCAATGCAGGAAATGGTACATTTACCCACATCCTAGAAATCATAGAAATCATAGAAACCCTCCAGTGCAGAAGGAGGGCATTCAGCACCTCTTGTGCGCGTTTTGTACTTTCTTCCTCAGCAAGGAGGTCTGCACCGACCACAATCCCACCCAGGCCCTACCCCCATATCCCTACATATTTACCCGCTAATCCCTCTAACCTACACATCTCAGGACACTAAGGGGTAATTTTAGCATGGCCAATCAACCTAACCCGCACATCTTTGGACTGTTATGTGTATCACCCCAATTCCCTCCCTCTGCCTCCTGAAGCCTATTCCAGCACATCACTCCTCACACCAACTTACCATGCAGGTACAGCTGTCGCTCTCTGTCTACCCACTTCCTCACATCTCCATCTGTCCATCCACTCAACCCTCACTCTCAATAACCTCCTTGCTGAGGAAGAAAGTACAAAACGCGCACGAGAGGTTGGATTTCAATCTTCATCCACACCCAAAACCATGCACTCATTAAAATTCCCCACTAAATGTGCTGTACTGTTTACAGAGTGATACTGAGACTTGGATTATCATCCGCTAATCCACACAATTCCCAGTTCCACGAATCCAAACTTTAAAAATGACTGCCCGCACTCCTGATCATCATTCCGGTGTGACAAACAATTTTTTTTGTGGCTTACATTAACACTGCAATGGAGTTGCTGTGAAAATCCCTGAGTCGCCACACTCCGGTGCCTATTCGGGTACACTGAAGGAGAATTTAGCATGGCCAATGCACCTAACCAGCACGTCTTTCAGACTGTGGGAGGAAACCAGAGCACCCGGAGGAAACCCACGTGGACACGGGGAGAACGTGCAGACTCCACACACACAGTGACCCAAGCCGGGAATTGAATCCGGGTCCCTGGCGCTGTGAGGCAGCAGTGTTAACCATTGTGCCACCGTGCCAACCAAGCTGGAATACCTGTCTGAGGGATCCAGCACTGTGACCTCACTCCTTACTCCCTGTCAACTTCCACACACTCTCCATGCCATCCCCATAATCCCTCATACCCTCCAAGCAAACCTATACCCCAGTACCCACAACTATGGCCCTTTATAACCCCAATGCCATGGTGCATGGTCCTATGCCCTTGCCAATACCTGCCATGCCAACTCACCAAGTATCCAACATGGGCAGACCTCAGGGTCCATGCAGAGATGGACTTTGCTATACTAAAAGAAACACTCTCATTCATAAAAACTCATTTACTACATTTGCATTCCTTCAACTGTATAAAGCCTTATAACAACAAACATTTCATTCAAGCGTGTAATCCCTTATAAAAACAAGCATTGGAATCCATGTTCCAACTTCAAAGAGTTTATTTGTGGCTGTCACTCAAATTGTGAAATGACAGGCACCCTACGGTGATAATGGATGGTTGTGAAATCAAGCATGCAGTGCTAATCCAGTAATGATAGCCCTCAGGCTTATGACAACAGGAAGAGTGCAATAACAAACAGTTTTTGAACACCCCAGGTATTTGTCAAAAAATTAAAGAGCAAGAGTTTTATATGCCTTGACAGCTTGACAGTACCCTTTGACGAGATCCTCTTGACAGGTCCTCTTGACACTTGTGACAGTTTGATTTTGACAGGTCCGTTGACAGTTCTAAGTGGTTGGACAGGAATTTCCGATCTCGGGTTGGGTGCAGTGAGAGAATCCCACCCCTTGAATCTGATAATCCAAACCAAATATCAAATATCCCTTTCTATGAAGACATTCTGCTGTCCTATCTTTATGTCACTTTCAGGCACCTGCTTAATTGAATTTTGGATTCCCTACAGTGCAGAAGGAGGCCATTCAGCCGATCGAGTTTGCACTGACTCTCCAGCAGAGGACCCCACTCAGGCCTCTTTCCTGTAACCCGATGTATTTACCCCACTAATCCCCTGACCTACACATTTGTGCCACGAAGGGGCAATTTAGCATGGCCAATGCCCCTAACCTACACATCTTTGGATACTAAGGGGCAATTTAGCATGGCCAATCAACCCAGCCTCCACATCTTTGGACACTAAGAGGCAATTTAATATGGCCAATCCACCTAACCTGCACATTTTTGGACAATAAGGGGCAATTTAGCATGGCCAATCCACCTAATCTGCGCATCTTTGGACACTAAGGGGCAATTTAGCATGGCCAATCCACCTAATCTGCGCATCTTTGGACAATAAGGGGCAATTTAGCATGGCCAATCCACCTAATCTGCACATCTTTGGACACTAAGGGGCAATTTAGCATGGCCAATCCACCTAATCTGCACATCTTTGGACATTAAGGGGCAATTTAGCATGACCAATCCACCTAACCTACACATCTTTGGGCACAAAGGGGCAATTTAGTATGGCCAATCCACCTAACCTACACATCTTTAGAGTGTGGGAGGAAACCGGAGCACCCGGAGGAAACCCATGCAAACACAGGGAGAATGTGCAGACTCCACACAGGTTGTAACCCGAGGCTGGAATTGAACCCGGACCTCTGGTGCTGTGAGGCAGCAGAGCTAACCACTGTGCCACTGTGCAGCCCATGGCTGGATATTGGCTGGAAGGCTGGTTTGTGATGCAGAGTGATGCCAGCTGCACAGGTTCAATTCCCCTTACCATCTGAGGGCATTCATTAGGGCTCCGCCTTCTCAACCTTGCCGCTCACTTGAAGTGTGGCGATCCACGGGTTGAATCCCCATCAGTCAGTTCTACCACTCAAAGGGGAAAGCAGCCTGTGGTCAACAGGGGATGATGGCCACTTTACTCAGAAGGCAAGTCACGTGGCAGGTGATCATTCTGATGCCGGACGGGAGTCACCAGTTCTGTTTGCTCAATGAGAGAATGTGCAGGGGTACAGGGAAATGGCAGGGAACGGCTTTAAATCACGATTTGGAGTCGATGTGATAAGTCAAATGGCCTCCTTGTGCTCGACAACAGTGGCACAGTGGTGGATGCGGCACAATGGCACAGTGGTTAGCACTGCTGCCTCACAATGCCAGAGACCCGGGTTCAATTCCAGCCTTGGGTTTCTGTCTGTGTGGAGTCTGCACGTTCTCCCCATGTCTGCGTGGGTTTCCTCCAGATGCTCTGGTTTCCTCCCACACTCCAAAGATGTGCAGGTTAGGTGCATTGGCCATGCTAAATTGACCCTTAGTGTTCCGGGACGCGTAGTTTAATGGGGTTAGCGGGGTAAATATATGGGGATAGGGGCTAGGTGGGATTGTTGTTGGTGCAGACTCGATGGGCCAAATGGCCTCCAGTAGGGATTCTATGATTCTATTCTATGATTCTTCTGTGATGGAATAATCCTGTGATTAACAAAGCAGTTTTGCTTGCAGCAATCCATTAACTTCAAGGCAACTTTTATTGATGCCAATTAATTATTTCAATTTTAAAAATAAACTTGATTCTAATTCTCAAACTGTCATGATGAAATTTGTACCCACATTTTCTGTGCTCTTAATGCAGGGTTTTGGATAACTGACAGAATAATAAACAATTGCATATCCATAGCCCCGTTGAGTTATGCATCCCTTATGAAATGCTGGTGAGAGCATCTCTTCAAAAGGGTTTTTGTAATGTCCTAAATGTGTTAGGGGTTGTGGATTTTAATACTAAAAGGAAAAGGTGTGGTCTGCACGCGTAGATTCTAACTCACAACAAAACAGGTTTTATTGAAAGTAATGTTCTCTGCTCTGCACAGAGTACAAAACTTAACTTTATTGCAGTGCGAATGTAAGCCTACTTGTGACAATAATAAATAAACTTAAAACTTTAAAAAATCTGAAAGTAAAACAGCAGCCTGCGGCAACACTCTAATGACATCACTGACAAATCATGTGATTGGCTCTTAAAGCAAACCTTCTAAATATATAACAGTTTTATAGAAGACATTCCATGTAGATGCGGAGTTCAGACTTTGAGACCCCTGTTGAAATGATGTCCCGAGTTCCCAATATGAGAGGAAGACTGAGAGGCACACTGTCCCTTTAAGAAAGGGCAAAAAGTGAAGGGGATTTTTTTTTTTGTAATTATTTCTTGGAGACTTGGACTGTGTATCATCATTAACTGACTAAATAGTGTTGGTCACAGACTCAGGTTATGGTAAACGGTACAATTAGTGATGTGTGGAGTGAACTGTATTCAATTTGAAACCCTTCTCTCTTAATACATCTCCTCTGATCACAGGGACTGCTGAGCTATGGACTTACATTCAATTAAATGAATCAGGTTAATTTGAAGTTAAAGTGAACATGTTAATCATAGCAGTGTAACTCTTTGAAATGTGCCAAATTATTGGATTGGGTTTATGGAAAATATTAGCTGCAATTTGACATGCACAGATTCAAAATTCCAGCACCTATCTGTAAAGGCGTTCTATTAGAGCGGGACTCTCTCTCTTGTGGCTAGCACTCTGCACAAACTCTTTCTTTTCTACTGTTAATTCCTTTCGAATCATGCAAGTATATTTTGGGTCATTATCAGCACAAAGCCATGTGATTTTTGCTTTCCTTGGAGTCATATCCAATAACCTTGCAAAGGGCAGTAGCTTTTTGCAAAGGGAACCCATGTCCCCCGAGCAATATTTCCCAGTATTTGTTTCCGCTACCTGTTTGAGATTCCTTGAACAATGCTTTTCACCAAGAATTCCGAACCTGGCTGGCCTCAGCTTGCGTTCATGGAGCTTGCCAGATATTCGCCGCCAACTGGAGGGATTCTTCAAGGTCGTAGCTCCCAGCATGCATGTCTCCCTTCAGCTCCAATTGCTTCATTTAATCATTGACCGCAATCCTGGGTGCCCATAGTTCACATTAAGCCTCATCTACCCTGCCCACCCCCCCTACAATTCAGAGTGGCACAGTGGTCAGCACTGCTGCCTCACAACGCCAGGGACCCCAGTTCGATTCCTGGCTTGGGTCGCTGTCTGTGTGGAGTCTCCACGTTCTCCCCGTAGGTTTTCTCCGGGTGCTCCGGTTTCCACCCACACTCCAAACAAAATGCTGCTTAGGTGCATTGGCCATTCTAAATTTTCCCGCAGTGTACCCGAACATGGGCAGGAGTGTGGCGACGAGGGGATTTTCACATTAACTTCATTGCAGTGTTAATGTCAGCCTACTTGTGGCACTAATAAATAAAATTCAAACTTTAAATGTTGCAGTGGAAATTAGAGAGTGGTTAGCACTGATGCCTCATAGTGCCAAGGACCCAGGTTCAATTCCGGCCTCGGGTCACTGTCTGTGTGGAGTTTGCACATTCTCCCCGTAACTGCGTGGGTTTTCTTCAGGTGCTCCGGTTTCCTCCCACAGTCCAAAGATATGCAGGTTAGGTGGATTGGACATGCTAAATTGCCTCTTAGTGTCCAAAGATGTGTAGGTTAGATGGATTGGCCATGCTAAATTGCCCCTTAGTGTCCAAAGATGTGTAGGTTAGGTGGATTGGCCATGCTAAATTGCCACTTAGCGTCCAAAGGTGTGCAGGTTCGGTGGATTGGCCATATTAAAATTTCTCCTTAGGGTCCAAGATATGCAGGTTAGATGGATTGGCCATGGTAAATATGTGGAGTTCTGGCAATGAGGGAGGGTGCAGACTCGATGGGCCGAATGGCCTCTTTTTGCACTGTAAGGATTCTATAGATCTGTATTGTCCAGTTATGTAGACAATACATATGTTATGCATTGTTTACATAACATATGTATGTGTTATGTAGACATATAAAGAGTATGCTTCATAATTATCCCTCAGCCATTATCACCAAATCTGGTCTGGTCTTATCAAATTGCTAAGATCCTATGCTCAGATTTGCTGTCAGATTTCCTATCTTTAAAGAGTGACCATATTTTAAAAATGCTTCGTTGGTTGTAACGCACAGTGGGAGGCAGTTTTTCACTCCTTATAGTGAAGGTATTTTAGAGACAATGGAAGGGACTGGACTTTCTTTCAATCAAGCATAGAAACAAAACGGTTGGACTTTGGTGAAAGCAACAATGTGATTTATTCCATGCTAAGGCGTTGTTCATTTGGCAAATATATTGCATGCGCATTGAATGTAACATTGCTCTTTGAAGTTTGACATTGCTTAATGATTAATAAAATGTGTAGGAATTCTTGAATGCCTGGTCCATTATTCCCAACTGGAGAGAGGTGTTGAGTAACAGATCAGAATTTTAAACATGTTTATTTAAGTAGAATTTGTCAGAAGTGTTGCTGCAGAGATATTTGGCAAAGATGAAGCATTCAAATCAGTGTAATCTTACATTTTCTATATGTTTATGAAGAGGGAAATACCACCAGACAATTCCCTTGTGGAAAATCACCTCAGGATAGTAAAAACGCAAAGTCTTTCCTCGATTCTCTGTTTCACAGAGTCACAGAATACGACAGTGCAGAAGAGGCCCTTCGGCCCATCGAGTCTGCACCGATGCATGAAATGCCCTGACCTGCCCGCCTAATCCCACTTACCAGCACTTGGTCCACAGCCTTGAATGCTATGATGTGCCAAGTGCTCATCCAGGTACTTTTTAAAGGATGTGAGGCATCCCGCCCCCACCACCCTCCCAGGCAGCGCATTCCAGACTGTCACCACCCTCTGGGTAAAAAGGTTTTTCCTCAAATACCCCCTAAACATTTTACCCCTAATTTTTAACTTGCGTCCCCTCGTAACTGACCCTTCAACTAAGGGGAACAGCTGCTCCCTATCCACTCTGTCCATGCCCCTCAGAATCCTGAACACTTCAATCAGGTCACCCCTCAGTCTTCTCTGTTCCACCGAAAACAACCCAATCCTACCCAACCTCTCTTTATAACTTAAATGCTCCATCCCAGGCAGCATCCCGGTGAATCTCCCCTGCACCCCTTCCAGTGCGACCACGTCCTTCCTATAACGTGGCGACCAGAACTGCACTCAGTACTCCAGCTGTGGCCTCACCAAAGTTCGATACAACTCCATCATAACCTCTCTGCTTTTGTAATCTATACCCCGATTGATAAAGGTGAGTGTGCCGTATGCCTTTCTCCCCACCCTATTTATCTGCCTTTCCGCCTTCAGAGATCCATGGACAAACAGTGTCTTCCGAGAAGGGAGCAGGTTTAATAATTTATTAATGTTTAGTGGAAGAAATAACTTCCATTTTGATCGCACCTTTCATTGCCTCGGTTCATCCCCAACTCAATTCAATACTTTAAAGTGAAGTCACTGTTTTGCTTTCATTCAGGGTCCCTAACAGCCCTCCAATTGAGACTCAACCACATTGCTGTAGGTCTGGAGTCACATGTAGGTCAGACCAAGTAAGTATGGCAGATTTCCTCCCCTAAAGGACATTAGTGAACCAGATGGGTTCTTACAACAGTTAACAACCGTTTCATGATCATCATTAGACTTTTAAATGCAGATTTTTATTGAATTCAAATTTCACCATCTGCTGTGGTAGGATTTGAGCCCAGGTTCCTTGATCCATGACTAATCCACCTAACTTGCACATCTTTGGACACTAAGGGGCAATTTAGTATGGCCAATCCACCTAACCTGCACATCTTTGGACCCTAAGGGGCAATTTAGTATGGCCAATCCACCTAGCCTGCTCATCTTTGGAGTGTGGGAGGAAACTGGAGCACCTGGAGGAAACCCACGCAGACACAGGGAGAACGTGCAAACTTCACACAGATAGTAACCCAAGGTTGGAATCGAACAGGGGTCCCTGGCGCTGTGAGGCAGCAGTGCTAACCACTGTGCCACCGTGCTGCTTCTGGGATCTGTGATCCCGTGAGGCCCAACAAGTCGAGATGTTCCTGCCGAAGGAGGTTGTGGGCGGAAGAGAACCGACATTTTGAAGAGCGGTGTGGAATGGTGAGAGACACAAGCTGGGGAGAAATGAGGGAGTGTAAGGGGTAGGAATGAGAGAAAAACTCGGGAACAGATGAAGGCAAATGAAGGAAATAGGATAGTTAGTGGTTGCTGAGGCAGTGCTGTCAGGGAGAATGGGTCCTCCGTATTTCAGCATGTTTCTCCTGTACTTGACCAGGATCAGCTATCGCCCAGGGATTCCATAGTTGATAGTGAAATGAAAGAAACTACCATTTTGAGGTTTCCTCACCTCAAAGCCTCCCAAACCTCTCGATTGCCCGAATCACCAAAGGAAATAGCTACTGAACACTGTGGAGAAACTCTGTGCACGGGACTGAGTGCATGAGGACAATATGCACAGGAACTTTGACCTCTGCTCACTGTGTCAGTGTCACCTGCACAGAGTGAGATCCAATCTTTCACAGCTTGTGTTCTGCCCTTTAACTGGCTTCTTACTGGGCAGCACGGTGGCACAGTGGTTAGCACTGCAGCTTCACAGCCCCAGGGACCTGGGTTCCAATCTGACCTTGGGTGACTGTGTAGAATCTGCATGTTCTCCATATTCTGTGTGGGTTTCCTCCGGGTGTTCCGGTTTCCTCCCACAATCCAAAGATGTGAAGGTTAGGTGTATTGGCCATGCTAAATTGTCCATTACTGTCCAAAGATGTGAAGTTTAGGTGTATTGGCCATGCTAAATTGCCCCTTAGTGTCCAAAGATGTGAAGGTTAGGTGGATTGGCCATGCTAAATTGCACCTTAGTGTCCAAAGATGTGAAGTTTAGCTGGATTGGTCATGCTAAATTGCTTGTTAGTGTCCAAAGATGTGAAGGTTAGGTGGATTGTCCATGCTAAATTGTCCCTTAGTGTCCAAAGATGTGCAGGATTGGTGGATTGGCCATGCTAAATTGTCACTTCGTTTCAGGGGGATTAGTCGGGTAAATACAGCAGGGACGGGAAGGGGGGTTGTTACGGGGATAGGGCCTGGTTGGGATTGTTGTCAAAGCAGGCTCGAAGGGTCAAATGGCCTCCTCCTATGCTGTAGGGATTCTATGATTTTATAATGTTCCTTCTATAACCCCCTCTTTTCCTGTTGCTTTTCCAGCAAGCTACGAGATAAATCTGAATTAATAATTGTCTTCTGTGAATCTACTCAGGCGTGGATATCTGACACCTGCAACCTCCTATTTATAGCTCTGGCAGATAATTGACAGCCTTACCTAGATATAACCCTGGAGGGTAACTCACAGCCATTCTCATTGCTTACCTTCATGCTTCGGATCTAAGCAGACACCTTCAGCCACACATCTTTCAGTCTGCTTCGGGTCAGAAGCTCCAGCTACCAGCTCTTCTCAGGCACCTCAGCATTTCAGCCCCTGGATTGTTTTTAATTCATGGGACATGGGCATCACTGGCTGGCCAGCATTTATTGCCCACCCCTGGCACAGTGGCACAGTGGTTACTTCATAATTTCATAAGATTTAGGAACAGAATTAGGCCATTCGGCCCATCGAGTCTGCTCTGCCATTCAATCAGGGCTGATGTGCTCCTCATCCCCATTTTCCTGCCTTCTCCCCATAACCCTTCAACCCATTACCAATTAAAAATCTGTCCAACTCCTCCTCAAATTTACTCACTGTCCCAGCATCCACCGCACTTTGGGGCAGCGAATTCCACAGATTCACAACCCTTTGGGAGAAGCAGTTTCTCCTCAACTCTGTTTTAAATTTGCGACCCCTTATCCTAAGACTATGACCTCTCGTCCTAGAATGCCCCACAAGAGGAAGCATCTGCTCCACGTCTACTTTATCCATACCTTTTATCATCTTGTATACCTCAATCTGATCTCCCCTCATTCTTCTAAATTCCAGAGAGTATCGGCCTAAACTGTTCAATCTCTCTTCATACTACAAGCCCCTCATCTCTGGAATCAATCCAGTGAATCTCCTCTGAACTGCCTCCAATGCCACTACATATTTCCTCAAATAATGGGACAATAACTGTGCACAATACTCCAGGTGCGGCCTCATCAATGCCTTGTAGAGATGCAACAGAATTCCTGACCTTTATATTCTATTCTTTTAGCTATAAATGCCCACATTCCATTCACTTTCTTTCTTATCTGCCTCAAAGCATCAGGGACCTGGGTTCAATCCCGGCCTTGGGTCACTGTGTGGAGTTTGCACATCCTCCCCGTGTCTGCATGGGTTTCCTCCGGGTGCTCCAGTTTCCTCCCACAGTCTGAAAGATGTGCAGGTTCGGTGGATTGGCCATGCTAAATTGCCCCTTAATGTCCAAAGATGTGTAGGTTAGAGCATAGGACCTGGGTGGTAATATCACTATACTACTAATCCAGAAGCTCAACTAATGTTCTGGGGGCCCGGGTTCGAATCCCGCCACGGCAGATTGTGGAATTTGAATTCAATAAAAAATATCCAGAATTGAGATGACCATGAAACCATTGTCGGAAAAACCCATCTGGTTCACTAATGTCCTTTAGGGAAGGAAATCTGTTGTCAGTCCAGGGTCGATGGGCCAAATGGCCTCCTTTTGCACTGTCGGGATTCTATTCTATGGGAACTTACTGGCTTGCTGGGCCATTTCAGAGTCAACCACATTGCTGTGGCTCTGGTGTCACATGTAGGCCAGACCAGGTAAGGACGGCAGATTTCCTTCCCTAAGGGACATTAGTGAACCAGATGGGTTTTTCCGACAATCGACAATGGTTTCATGGTCATCAGTGGATTCTTAATTCCAAATATTTTTTATTGGATTCAATTTCCACCATCTGCCGTGGCGGGATTCGAACCCAGGTCCCCAGAACATTCGCTGAGTTTCTGGATTAATGGTCCAGCGATCATGTCACTAGGCCATCGTCTCCCCTGATGTTTGAAGGCCATTCAGCATTTCTCCACTCCTCCCTCCATGCTGTCCTGAATAATCCACAGGGCCTCTCATGTGATGCAAGCTTGCCCTTTGCTTATTCTGTGAGTTTTCAGCTTGCTCTGTCCACTGGGGAATCGATGCTGGGTGGTCTGAATTATATAGTTACTCCCACTGCCCTTTGGATGGCAGATGTGTGACTGAACCGTATTGTTGGAGAGACATTCGGCCTGGTTCCTCAAACACGCCTTGATTGGACTACCTCTGCACTCAGAGCTCGATGAGTTGAGTTCTTCAACTCATAGAAATCATAGAAATCATAGAAACCCTACAGTGCAGAAAGAGGCCATTCGGCCCATCGAGTCTGCACCGACCACAATCCCACCCAAGCCCTACCCCCACATATTTACCCGCTAATCCCTCTAACCTACGCATCTCAGGACTCTAAGGGGCAATTTTTAACCTGGCCAATCAACCTAACCCGCACATCTTTGGACTGTGGGAGGAAACCGGAGCACCCGGAGGAAACCCACGCAGACACGAGGAGAATGTGCAAACTCCACACAGACAGTGACCCGAGCCGGGAATCGAACCCGGGACCCTGGAGCTGTGAAGCAGCAGTGCTAACCACTGTGCTACCGTGCCGCCCGTGACCCCTCTTGATCGTCACCTCCGACCTGGGAAAAAGCTCCTTAGTGTCTAAGGATGTGCAGGTTTGGTGGATTGGCCATGCTTAATTTCTGCTCAGTGTTCAAAGATGTGTAGGTTAGATGGATTGGCCATGGTAAATATGTAGGGTTATGAGGATAGAGCAGGGGAGAGGAACTGGATAAGATACTCTATCAGAGAGTTGGTGCAGACTCAGTCAGGATGTGAACTAAAGGAGTTAAATGTAACTCTTGTGAAGAAAATTAGCTTCACCATGGCCTCACGATAGCAAAAATAACCAGGTGCATCTAAATAGCTTCCCTCACTTGAGTGCCAGTGGACAACAGCCCTTGTTGATGCCGGTTCTGACACCATTCTACCACATGTAAAAAAACATTCAAAATTCATCAGGTAGTATGGTGGCACAGTGGTTAGCACTGCTGCCTCACAGCCCCAGGGACACCGGTTCGATTCCCGGCTCGGGTCACTGTCTGTGTGGAGTTTGCATGTTCTCCCCATGTCTGTGTGGGTTTCCTCCGGGTGTTCCGGTTTCTTCCCACAGTCCAAAGATGTGCAGGATTCTTGGATTGGCCATGCTAAATTGCCCCTTAGTTTCCAAAGATGTGTAGGTTACTTGGGTTGGCCATGCCAGTTTGAACAAAGAACAAAGAACAGTACAGTACAGGAAACAGGCCCTTCGGCCCTCCAAGCCTGTGCCGCTCATTGGTCCAACTAGACCATTCGTTTGTATCCCTCCATTCCCAGGCTGCTCATGTGACTATCCAGGTAAGCCTTAAACGATGCCAGTGTGTCTGCCTCCACCACCCTACTTCGCAGCGCATTCCAGGCCCCCACCACTCTCTGAGTAAAAAACATCCCTCTGATATCTGAGTTATACCTCGCCCCTCTCACCTTGAGCCCGTGACCCCTCTTGATCGTCACCTCCGACCTGGGAAAAAGCTCCTTAGTGTCTAAGGATGTGCAGGTTTGGTGGATTGGCCATGCTTAATTTCTGCTCAGTGTTCAAAGATGTGTAGGTTAGATGGATTGGCCATGGTAAATATGTAGGGTTATGAGGATAGAGCAGGGGAGAGGAACTGGATAAGATACTCTATCAGAGAGTTGGTGCAGACTCGATGGGCCAAAGGCCTCCTTCTGCACTGTGGGAATTCAATGTTTTATGGAATGTGGGCGTCGCTGGTATTTATTGTCCGTCCCTTGTTGACCTAGAGGTGATGGGTGAGCCACCTTTTTGAACTGTCCATGTGCTGTAGGTACACCCACAGTGCTGTTAGGGAGGGAGTTCCAGGATTTTGACCCAGCGATGGTGAAGGAATGGCGATATATTTCCAAATCAAGGTGATGAGCGACTTGGAGGGGAACTTCCAGGTGGTGGTGTTCCCAGGTATCTGCTGCCCTTGTCCTTCTAGATGGTGGCGGTGGTGGGTTTGGAATGAGAGAAGTTGAGGTCCAACAACAGACTTGTTGCTTTGCGACCTTGCTGTATCTGTGTTCACCTGAGGAGAGAGGGACAGTTGCTTCATGCTTGCTTCCTCTTTACAAGAAAGAAGCAAAGGGCATTTGTACAGCACCACTCACAATGTCAGGACATCCCAAAGTATTCTTCTTGAAGGACACTCAATAGTTTAATACAGGGAATGGGGCAATCAATTTACTCCCATAAACAGTAGATAGATAGATACCCTACAGTGCAGAAAGAGGCCCTTCGGCCCATCGAGTCTGCACCGACCACAATCCCACCCAGGCCCTATCCCCATATCCCTACATATTTTACCCACTAATCCCTCTAACCTACACATCTCATGACTCTAAGGGGCAATATTAGCATGGCCAATCAACCTAACCCGCACATCTTTGGACTGTGGGAGGAAACCGGAGCACCCGGAGGAAACCCACGCAGACACGAGGAGAATGTGCAAACTCCACACAGACAGTGACCCGAGCCGGGAATCGAACCCAGATCCCTGGAGCTGTGAAGTAGCAGTGCTAACCACTGTGCTACCGTGCCGCCCAAATGTAATAATAAGCAGATGATCCATTTCTGTGATGTTGTGTGAGGGATAAATTTAGCCAGGACATATGTTCCTCTTCACAATATTTTCACAGCATTGTTAAATCCACCCGAGAAGGAAGTTTAATTTCCCATCCAAGAGATGGCATCTTCAACAGTGCATACCCCTCAGGAGGTGCCAGCCTGAATTATGTGCTTGAGTCACTGGAGGGGGAACTTCCAACAAACTTCTCATTCAGAGGTGGGAATGCTACTACTGAACATTGGCTGATACCAATAGGATTGGTAGGTGCGATGGATATCTCATAGAAACATATAAAATCCCAATGGGACTGGACAGGCTAGACGCAGGAAGAATGTTCCTGATGTTGGGGAAGTCCAGAACTAGGGGTCACAGTCTAAGAATAAAGGGTAAGCCATTCAGGACTGAGAAGTAGAGCAAAGTGTGCAGAGGACACTGGAAGTCTACAGAGGGATATAGATAGTATGAGTGAGTGGGTCTGGCAGATGGAGTACAATGTTGGTAAATGTGAGGTCATCCATTTTGGTCGGAATATCAGCAAGATGGACTATTATTTAAATGGTAAAAAATTGCAGCATGCTGCTGTGCAGAGGGACCTGGGTGTCCTTGTGCTAGAATCACAAAAGGTTGGTTTGCAGGCGCAGCAGGGAATGAAGGCAACTGGAATTTTGTCCTTCATTGCTAGAGGGATAGAGTTTAAAAACAGCAAGGTTATGTTGCAGCTGTATAAGGTGCTGGTGAGGCCACACCTGGAGTACTATGTACAGTTTTGGTCTCCTTACTTGAGAAAGGATATACTGGCACTGGAGGGGGTGCAGAGGAGATTCACTAGGTTGATTCTGGAGTTGAGAGGGTTGGCTTATGAAGAGAGACTGAGTAGACTGGGGCTATACTCATTGGAATTCAGAAGAATGAGGGAAGATCTTATAGAAACATATAAGATTATGAAAGGAACAGATAAGATAGAAGCAGGGAAGTTGTTTCCACTGGCAGGTGAAACTAGAACTAGGAGGCATGGCCTCAAAATAAGGGGGAGCAGATTTAGGACTGAGTTGAGGAGGAACTTCTTCACCCAAAATTTCCTGCCCAGTGAAGCAGATGAGGCTACCTCACTGAATGTTCTTAAGGCAAAGATAGATAAATTTTTGGACAGTAAAGGAATTAAGGGTTATGGTGAGCAGGTGGGTAAGTGGAGCTGAGTCCATGAAAAGATCAGCCATGATCTTATTGAATGGCGGAGCAGGCTCGAGGGGCCAGACGGCCTACTCCTGCTCCTAGTTCTTATGTTCTTATGAGGAAGAAATTCTTCACTCAGAGAGTTGTGAAGCTGTGGGATTCTCTACCACAGAAAGCTGCTGAGGCCAGTTCATTAGATCTGTTCAAGAGGGAGCTGGATGTGGTCCTTGTGGCTAAAGGGATCAAGGAGAGAATGAGCTCCGAATGTGCATGATCAGCCATGGTCATAGTGAATGGTGGCACAGGATCGAAGGGCCGAATGGCCTCCTCCTGCACTTATTTATTATGTTTAATTTGATCAATGGCATTAAAATGCATCTGGCAACAGCAGTGGAATTGGAATTCCTATCTGGGGTGGAATTTTCCCATCCCACCCACCATGGGACTCGTAGCAGGTGGGATAGAACATTTGACGGCCTTGCAAATGTCCATTGACCTCGGGTGGGAATTTCCAGTCTTGGTGTGACCGTGGCTGGAAAATCCCACCACTATTCTCAACATTGTGATGTGCCCATCTCTCCCAGTGAGATCTTGTGATGTAAACACCAAGAGGCCAGTCCAACTGTCTTCAACGCACTTGAAAATCTGTTACAGGAATGTCAGTGGATAGACTTTCCAAGAAATCTTGGATTATGGATTTACCGTGATGGATAAAAGGATTAGAGGGAAATGAGGAAAAATCTTTTCACCTAGAGGGTGGTGAGTGTCTGGAATTCATTGTCCAAAATTGTGGTTGAGGTAGAAGTGCTCAACTCATTAAAAAGCTTCCTGAGTCTGCCTCTGAAGCGCAAGGCTATGGTAGGATTCTGGAAACTGAGATTAAAATGAGTCTCTTTTTTAGTCAGAGCATAGCCTTTGGGTTGAATGGTCTCTTTCTGTCTTGTAACTGTTTCAAGGTTCTGCTATGGTTCTATGTGCACAATCAGAGTGGTCAGTAAACACAGTAAGCAATTTTCTTCCGACAGTACATAAAGGGTGGCATTCTCCATCCAAACCCACCACTGCGAGTGAGAATGGAGAATTTGGCGCTCAGCCGAAACTTCATTCACTGCAGCGGGAACGGAGGATCCCAGTCGCAGATGAGGTGGGAAGCTTTTGGCAATAGTAATGCATCTGGGAGCAGCACGGTGGCACAGTGGTTAGCACTGCTGCCTCACAGTGCCAGGGACCCGGGCTCGATTCCCGGCTTGGGTCATTATCTGTGCGGAGTTTGCACGTTCTCCCCGTGTCTGCGTGGGTTTCCTCCGGGTGCTCCGGTTTCCTCCCACAGTCCGAAAGACGTGCAGGTTCGGTGCATTGCCCGTGCTAAATTTTCCCTTAGTGTACCCAAATAGGCGGGCGGACAGATTGTGGCAACTCGGGGATTTCCACAGTAATTTCATTGTGGTGTTAATGTAATGTGACACTAATAAATAAACTTTAAAAAAAACTATATCACACAAACTCGGTGCCATTATATTGCCCTCCACAGTTGATGACACACTCTATTGCCTAACTGCACCAATGAATCCCCAATGCACGTCATCAGGTTCCTTCACATGTACAGATAGCTGGTCTTCCTTAATCGAATCCCTAGTGCAGAAGGAAGTCTTACGACCCATTGAGCCCACACTGACAACCATCCCACCCAGGCGCTATCCCCGCAACCCCACCTATTTACCCTGCTAGTCCCCTGGACACTAAGGGGCAATTTAACATCCTCAAGCCACCTAACCCGCACATCTTTGGACTGTGGGAGGAAACCGGAGGAAACGCATGCAGGTACACCCACAGTACACCTCAGGGACTGCAGCGATTCAAGAAGGCGGCTTACCACCACTTTCTCATGGGGCAATTAGTGATGGGCGATAAATGCTGACCCAGCCAGCGACGCCCACATCCCATGAAAGAATAAAAAAAAGCCAAATGTAAAAACCTAGCCACCATTTGGGACAGCACGGTGGCACAGTAGTTAGCACTGCTGCCTCACAGTGCCAGGGACCCGGGTTCCATTCCTGGCTTGGGTCACTGTCTGTGCGGAGTTTGCATGTTCTCCCCATGTCCGCGTGGGTTTCCTCTGGTTTCTCCGTTTTCCTCCCACAATCCGAAAGATGTGGAGGTTAGGTGGTTTGGCCATGCTAAATTGTCCCTTAGTGTCAGGGGGACTAGCAGGATAAATGCATGGGGCTACGGGGATAGGGGATGGGTGGGGTTGTGGTCAGTGCAGACTCAATGGGCTGAATGGCCCCCTTCTGCACTGCAGGGATTCCATGATTTCCCAATGTGCATTATTAATTTCAACCATGGCATCCATTGATCAAATACTAGCAAACAGATATGATAGCAGATCATTGAATTGTACATTTTATGTTTGAGTATATGTGATACATTCAGATAGTCGATTCCAGCTTCAATTATGTTAAAGGAAATGTATGAACAAAAACAGTTAGAAAATACTTCAAAGTTGGCCAATCAACGTGGATTTAATCAGGGTTCTCCTTGCCCCGATCCCAAGTGCGACATTGTGGCTCTGTGGTTAGCACTGTTGCCTCACAGCGCCAGGGACCCCTCGCAGCGCCAGGGACCCCTCACAGGGCCAGGGACCCCTCGCAGCGCCAGGGACCCCTCACAGGGCCAGGGACCCCTCACAGGGCCAGGGACCCCTCACAGGGCCAGGGACCCCTCACAACGCCAGGGACCCCTCACAGCACCAGGGGCCCTGGCCCTGACAAGGTCAGAGTAGTTGAAGTAATTAAAAGTACAAGCAAAAGATTAGGGCTTTTCATTAAAATTTTCAATGCCTGGCTGGCCTCCGGCACTATTTCCAATAAAATTAAATTGGCGAGAACGGCATTAATTCCAAAATGTGATGAGGTAGAAATGCAAGGAAATACGATAACTGGAAGCCTGTTACAATTGGTTCGATTATTTTGAGTATTTTACTAAAATTATCAGTCGTAGCTTCGAAAAATCTGTAAAATTAAATATTCGTCAAAGGGGCTTCATGCAAGGAAAATCAGGCTGCTCCGAAAATATTGCCATTTTGAACAATTTGTATAAAGGGGTCAAATTAAATTTGGTTCGATTCCCGGCTCGGGTCACTGTCTGTGCGGAGTCTGCACGTTCTCCTCGTGTCTGCGTGGGTTTCCTCCGGGTGCTCCGGTTTCCTCCCACAGTCTGAAAGACGTGCTGGTTAGGTGCATTGGCCGTGCTAAATTCTCCCTCAATGTACCCAAACAGGTGCCGGAGTGTGGCGACTAGGAGAATTTCACAGTAACTTCATTGCAGTGTTAATGTAAGCCTACTTGTCACACTAATAAATAAACTTAAATTTAAATAAACTTAAGTGGTCTTCCATTTAATACGATGGTGCCATGCATACCAGGATGCCATGTTTGACCATCTGATGCACAAAGTAAAATGTTTTGCAAACATTATTTCAGGAGACACATACTTGTCTCTGGCTTCTAGTGTAATGTTGGAACAAAATCACTGACAGATGCATTGGCAGAAATAAATAATAGATGTTTTGGCAGAGGTGACTGATTGGTACATTGGCAGGAATAATTGACATGCACATTGACAGATTAGTTGACAGTTGCAATTGGCACCCATTACTGGCATGAGAATTAGCAGGGGTAAATAGTCAGTTGTGGCACAGGGAGTGACCACTGTACTGTCTTAACTATGTTAAGGGTTGTGGGTTTTAAACATAAAGGAGTGTTATGGTGAGCGGGCGGGTAAGTGGAGCTGAGTCCACGAAAAGATCAACCATGATCTTATTGAATGGCGGAGCAGGCTCGAGGGGTCAGATGGCCTTCGCCTGCTCCTAGTTCTTATGTTCTTATGTAATTCGCACACATAGATTCCAATGAACAATGATATGATTTATTGAAGGACCTGTTGCCTGTACAGAATAAAAAATGGTGGCAAGGTGGCAGAGCGGTTAATGCTGCTGCCTCACATCACCAGGGAGCCGGGTTCGATTCCGGCCTCGGGTCACTGTCTGTGTGGAATTTACACATTCTCCCCATGTCTGCGTGGGTTTCCTCCAGGTGCTCCGGTTTCCTCTCACAGTTCAAAGATGTGCAGGTTAGGTTCATTGGCCATGCTAAATTGCCCCTAGTGTCAGGGGATTAGCCGGGTAAATATATGAGGTTACGGGAATATTTCCTTTAACGAATCCTGGGGAGGATTGTGGTCGGTGTAGACTCAATGGGCCAAATGGCCTCCTTCTGCACTGTAGGGGTTCTATGAAACTGAACAGAAGCCTTTGAAACATGTCAATAACATCATCATCAATCATGTGACTGGCTCTTAAAGCAATCATACAACCACTTGAATATATAACAACCACAGGTACAGTCTTAAGTTTAAGTTTATTTATTCATGTTGCAAGTTGGCTTACATTAACACTGCAATGAAGTTACTGTGAAAATCCCCTAGTCGCCACACTCCGGCACCTGTTCGGGTACACAGAGGGAGAATTTAGCTCGGCCAATACACCTAACCAGCACGTCTTTCAGACTGTGGGAGGAAACTGGAGCACCCGAAGGAAACCCACGCAGACACGGGCAGAACTTGCAGATTCTGTACAGACAGTGATCCAAGTCAGGAATCGAACCCGGTGCCCCAGCACTGTTAGACAGCAGTGCTAACCACTGCGCCACTGTGCCGCCCCTAGGAGAAACAATGTCGGAGTTATCGAATCATAGAATCCCGAGAGTGCAGAAGATTCCATTCGACCCCTTGAGTCTGCACCGATTTTCCAAAAGAGCACTCCTGCCGCCACCCCACCCTCAGCCTACCCTCCTCACCCCACACATTTACCATTTGTAATCCACCTAACCTACACATCTTTGGATGTGATACTGGACTGGCTGAGAGTAAATGAAATGTACAAAACTGGGAGAGAATTGCTAACAGAAATTGTGTTGTGAGTGATTGAGACATTGTTGTCACTGATGGATCTTGCAGGTTGTGCCTGTGAATTACACTGCACATTGTTTCCTGTCCAGGCGTTTTCCGTATACATACAGAAGGAAATCACTAACGATGAAATAACCTCAGGAAAAGTTTTGGGTGCAGGAGAAATGTTGTTTTGAAAGATTATTAGAAGTTCTTCCATTTTTGTTTGCCTCTCTTGGGAGATTTGGGTGATGGAAGTGGATGCTAAGTGTCCATCATTAAATAAATATAAAATACTGCGGACGCTGGAAATCTGAAATAAAATCAGAAAGTGCTGGATAAACTCAACAGGTCTGGCAGCGTCTGTGGAGAGAGAAACAGAGTTAACGTTTCGAGTCCCTATGACCCTTCATCAGAGAGGTTGATCCCAGGTACAGATGGGTTTTCTTATGAGGAGATATTGAGGAAGTTGTGCCTGTACTCAGTTTAGTTTAGAAGAATGAGAAGCGGCCTTATTGAGACATATCAGATTCTCAGGGGGCTTTACAGGGTAGATGCTGAGAGGTTGTTTCCCCTTGTGGGAGAGTGTAGGACCAGGGGGCACAATCCGAGAGTAAGGGGGTCACCCATTAAAGAGAGAGATGGGGAGGAATTTCTTTTCTCAGAGACTGGTGAATCTGTGGAATTCTTTCCCACAGAGGGCTGTAGAGGATAGGTTAAGTGTGTTCAAGGCTGAGATAGACAGATTTTTAATCAGTAAGGGAATCGAGGGTTATGGGAATAAGACAGAAAAGTGGAGTTGAGGATTATCACATCAGATCAGTAATTATCTAATCGTTGGCGGAACAGACTCGAAGGGCCGAATGACTTACTTCTGCTCCTATGTCTTCTGGTTTGATAGGTAGAATTGTGATGGGTTCAATGTTGTTGACAAAGGGGGTAGGAGAGGGGTTTCAGCAGGTGAAGCAAAATAGAAGGGCAGGAATATGTTGGAGCTCAGGTGAAATAATGTGAGAAGAATGTCATGGACAACAAGACAAAGGGAGTGTTAATGATAGTGATAAATACTGAGGCAGGGTGTTAATAGTGGCATCGAGGTCAGGTAGCAGGATGAGTTAATGGTGGAACAAGGGAGAGCGCTCTCTGAAAGCCAAACATGAGAACAAGATACCAGCTGTTGGAAGGACAGAGTTCATGGTCTGGACAAGGGGGGGGGGGGGGGGGGGGGGGGGAGGTGGGGGGGGGGGGGGGGGATGGAAGGAGTGGGGGGGAGGGGGGGAGGTGTGGGGTGCAGGGGTGGGGGGTGGCATGGAGCAGGTGGAACAGGATTGCTCCAGCAATTGTGGTACATGGGGTAGGCTTGATGGACCAGATGTTTTCCTCTAGCCTTTCAATTTTGTACACTCACTAGACTCATGGTTGATCTACCCATTTGTCCAGTCAAGAGATCAGGGCACTTGGTTTGTCTTCAGCCAACAACTAGGTCTTCCCTCAACCCTCCACCCCAGTCCGCAATCCCGCCCCCCCCCCCACACACACACACCCCACCGCCCCCCCGCCCGCCCCCCCCCCCTCTCCCTTCCCAACTCCCGACTTCAGCCCTTCCTACTTGCTGCATCTCCACATCTGGATTTTTTTGGGATTGGAAAATTAATTTTGTGTCGAGTGCCACAATTCCACCAGCACATCTTTAACGCACTGTGTTAACAGGCACAACGTTAGTCACCTCCTGCTTGCACGGTGGCATTCCCCAACTCAGTTTCCAGATGGTTTATCTCCATGTCTAATGTAGGAACAGAGACCTGGAGCATATGATCCCGTTCAGCCCAGTGAAAGAGCCACACAACACAAGTCTTTCCTTCTGTCAGATGATAAGCTCGGTTAAGCCCATTATACACAGCTGCGATATCTCTGCCTGAGTTTAGCAAATCATTATTCTCACATTTGTCAGCAGTTTCGTCAAAACCAATCCCTCCAAAGGTGGCAACTTCCAATGAGCAGCGGGGCTCGAGTAACCACATGAGCGAACATTCTCCACTTGCTGTGGCCTTGCTGCTGATAGTGACAGGACTTGGTGGAGCGTGGCTTGATCCCAGTGCGTTCATGTCCACAGAACCATGGAATCCCTACAGTGCAAAAAGAGGACATCCGGCCCATCGAGTCTGCACCGACTCACCGAAAGAGCATCCTACCCTGCTCTGTCCCCAAAAGCCCCGCAAATTGAACATGGCCAATCCACCTAACCTGCATATCTTTGGGCTGTGGGGGGAAACCAGAGCACCCGGAGGAAGCCCACGCAGACACGGGGAGAATGTGCAAACTCCACACAGACAGTCACCCAAGCCGGGAATCGAACCCATGTCCATGGCGCAGTGAGGCAGCAGTGCTAACCACTGTGCTAACGCGCCACCCTAAGCTTTGAAACTTCTTTGATAGTCACCTAGGATCATACAATCATAGAATCCCTACAGTGCAGAAGGAGGCCATTCAGCCCATCGAGCCTGCACTGCCAACAATCCCACCTAGGTCCTATCCCCATAACGCCTCGTATTTACCCTGCTAATCCCCCTGACACTAAGGGGCAATTGAGCATGGCCAATCCACCTAACCCGCACATCTTTGGACATGAAGGAACAATTTAGCATGGCCAATCCACCTAACCCGCACATCTTTGGACACTGAGGAACAATTTAGCATGGCCAATCCACCTAACCCGCACATCTTTGGACACTAAGGGACAATTTAGCATGGCCAATCCACGTAACCTGCACATCTTTGGATTGTGGGAGGAAACCGGAGCATCCGGAGGAAACCCATGCAGACACAGAATGTGCAAACTCCACACAGACAGTGACCTGAGGTCGGAATTAAAACTGAGTCCCTGGCGCTGAGGGGCAGCAGTGCTAACCACTGTGCAACCTTCAAGCAAGCCACTCAGATCAAGGAAGCAGCTTACTTCAACCTCAGAGAAATTTGGAAGTGTGTGTCCAGCAACAAAGAGGGAGTCTTTGGACTCAAACCACTCAAAAGGATGAAAGAAGAATAGATGCCAAGACCTGACTCCAACTTCCCATCAATGCTGATGCTGATCCTTTAATATAGCTCTGGAAATGACTGCGTCCTGCCCTGTTCTGCCATTGGTTTCTGAGCAAGGTGAGAATATCATGGCAATAGTGTTTAATCCATGAAAATCACACTGGCTGCTTAATGGAGGCATCTGTCTCCAGCTCAGATATATTTTATTGGGCCGAATATCTTTTCCTTTGGAATATAACACAGTTTGAAATAGAGTTAATGCCAGGCGAAGACTAAACCAAAGAGCTAGGCCGCAAAGAATGTTTCTCCTTGGGACATGCTAGCACCTCCTCACAAAGTCATCGGGCCCTATCTTACCATTTTCAAAGTGCTGGGCGGACTTGAAACTGGGAATGTTTCAAATCCGACTTTTAGACCTGTGCCCAGGTTCTCACTACGCACTCTGCCTGTAAAAATATCAGCGATTCCGAATTCCACAGGCACAAGCCTGTGGGCGGGGCTTAACGTGCCCGAAATCCTGCAGCTCCGATCAGCGCCTCCAACTGCGCATGTGCAGAAGAAAAATGCTCCCCTTCCACATTGCTCCTGGGCCAGATAATGCCTCCCCCGGCCCCCACAGACAGTGCCCCATGCCCACAACATTAATGACCCCCTTATCCCCCTGCCCCCCTTACCCCCCACCGATCACACGCAGAGTGGCAGCAGACCCCCCTGCCTCCCCACCGATCACACACAGAGTGGCAGAGGACCCCCCTTCCCCTTCACTCAGCAGAGGGAGAGTAGCAGCAGACCCCCCCCCCCCCACCGTCGCATCCTCCTCCCCCCCCACCACCGATCTGAATGGAACCATCTGACCCACCTTCCTCCCCCCACCACCGATCTGAGTCAGAGACTCAGGCATGTTGCCTTCAAATATTGCCTTGAACTGGTGGATGCCCAAGTGTTGTTATAATCAGAATGGCAGCACCAATACGGCAAACCTTAAGTAAACAGACAGTCATCATTTCTCCTCAGCAACTCAACAATGATGCTATTCATGCTGTTAGGACTAGAATCTCAAATTAAATTAGGATACCGGGCTAAATCCCAACAATCTTTCTATTTTGGCATAAATGTGAGGATAGGATGCTTTACTCCAGGAGTAATTCCACTGAAAAATTAGGGAGCTTTGGTCAGAATAAATGTTATTCATAAAATAGTTTAGGTATAACTCTCACAAAGGAGACTCGTAACCATTAACAGTGCAACAATATTTTAAAAATGTAAGGGAACAATTTCAATTCCTAACTTATCATTGTTTCAGTTCCAAATAAGCAACATTTTCTTCCAGAGTTAGGAGAAACATCCTCTCCACGTCCACTCTATCCAGGCCTCTCAGTATTCTGTAAGTTTCAATTAATAAGTTTTGCTACAGTCGTACAAGATTTTTGTGTGTCCAGATCTGAAATACTGTGTTCAGTTTTGGTCTCCAGGTGTAAGGAAGTATATACTTGTATTGGTACAGTGAATGTTCGCTAATTTATCCCTGGGATGAGAGGGTTGTCTTATGATGAGAGTCTGAGTAAATTGGGCTTACATACTCTGAAATTCAGAAGAATGAGAGGCAATCTGGGAGGCACGGTGATGCAGTAGTCAGCACTACTGCCTCACAGCGCCAGAGACCCGGGTTCAATTCCAGTCTCGGGTCACTGTCTATGTGGAGTCTGCACATTCTCCCCATGTCTGTGTGGGTTTCCTCCGGATGCTCCGGTTTCCTCCCACAGTCCAAAAGTGTGCAGGTTAGGTGGATTGGCCGTGCTAAATTGCTCCTTAGTGTCAGGCTTATAAGTAGGGTAAAAATCGTGAGTAGGGCCTGAGTGGGGTTGTAGCCTGTGTAGGCTTGATGGGCCGAATTACCTCCTTCTGCACTGTTTCTGCAGGGTTTCTATGATTCATCTATGATGATCTCATTGGAACCTACATAATTCCAAAAGGGTTTGATCGGGTGGACACGGAGAGATTGTTTCCACTGGTCAGTGAATTTAAAACACTGGAGCCAAAAGAGAAAATGCTGGAAAATCTCAGCAGGTCTGGCAGCATCTGTAAGGAGAGAAAAGAGCTGACGTTTCGAGTCCAGATGTCCCTTTGTCAAAGCTAAAAAGCACAGGAAGTGGGAGACATTTATACTGCAGGGGGAGGGAATGAAAGATGAGTCATAGCCACAAAAACCAGGGGGAAAGACTGCTAATGGCTGTCCACAGAGAGAATAAAGGGTGTGAATGGTCAAACGGCAGAGAAGTTGTAAGCTGTGACAGATGAAGATGTTACTGTTCTTTACCTTTTATTTCTTTATAGTCTTTCTTCATTTTTCTTCCCCCCTCCACTCTTTCCCCCCACATCATCCTCCTTCCCTTACCCTTTCTCCCCCTACTTCCCCTTTTCTACATTCTACCTCTGTCCCATTCCCCCCAACATCTTCATGGTGCCATTTGGAGAGCTGGGACAGACACAATGGGCTGAATGGACTCCTTCTGTGCTGTAACAATTCTGTGATCCTTCTTCGATAACTCTGCCCCCAGCGAGCACTGATGCTGCAGACACGGGGAGAACGTGCAAACTAAACACAAACAGTGATCCAAGCCGGGAATTGAACCCGGGTCCCTGGTGCTGTGAGGCAGCAGTGCTGACCACTGTGCCGCCGTGCCGGCCTGGGCTAACTGGGCTGACATTTAATTCGCCTGCAATCTCTGGACTTTTTCTTAGTCCAATAATTGCAGGTGGAACATGCCACCCCTCCACTTGCCTACATGGTAACGCAACAATACTGAGACTCAGGGGCAGGCGTGGAGATTTTTGGGAATCAGCCAGTTTATAACCTCAGCGTCCAAGATTACTTTGTCTATCAGGCCTCAACATCCATTCTTGAGGAACTACAAATGTTTTTCACCTTTAGCCTTGCAGGTTAATTTCACAAAACAAACAGCTGTCTGTCACTGATTCTTGTACCAGACTTATCCACCAATAGAGCCTTTCTCAGTCGAAATAGGAATAAGCTTTGGGGTAATGTCTGTGTTTGGCCAACTTGTAGTTTAACTATCCACTCCCATCAGTTACCTTTCCCTTGTTGCAGTCGATAGTTCTTCAGTCAGATGAAAGACAGCATCTAATAGAGAACATGTTGACCTGGGGGGATTTCCTGTGGAGAGATTTTGTACTAGTGGACAATGATTCTGATGCAACACGCTGCAACAGAGAGGTAACATTGTCAATTCCTCTTTATCCAGATCCTTGCCCACAGCACTGATAGAATCATAGAATCCCTACAGTGCAGAAAGAGGCCATTTGGCCCATCAAGCTTGCACCATCAAGAATCCCACGCAGGCCGTATGCCCGTAACCCAACGTATTTACTCTGCTAATCTCCCTGACCCCCGAGGGGCATTGTAACATGGCTGATCCACCAAAGATGTGCAGGTTAGATTGTTTGGCTATGCTAAATTGACCCTAGTGTCAGGAGGATTAGCCGGGTAAATATGTGGGGTTACGGGCATAGAGCCTGGGTGGGATTGTGGTTGATGCAGACTCAATGGGCCGAATGGCCTCCTTCTGCCGGGATTCTATGATTCTATCTTTGGAGTGTGGGAGGAAACCGGAACACTCAGAGGAAACCCATGCAAACATGGGAAACATGTACACTCTACACAGACAGGGACCTGAGGCCAGAATTGAACCCAGGTCCCTTGTGCTGTGAGGCAGCAGTGCGAGCCATGCTAAATTACTTCTTAGTGTCCAAAGATGTGCAGGTTAGGAGGATTAGCCATGGTAAGTACATGGAGTAGGGTGTAGGGAAGGACCTGAGTGGAATTCTCTTTCAGAGGGCTGGTGCAGCCTCGATGGGCCAAATGACCACTTTCTGTATTGTGGGGATTCTATGGTCCTCGGGATTCTATTGGTGTATATGTCCAGGTGCTGATCATTAAATGCACAGGAACTTTTTTCTTGTGGGTAAGAATATCTTTTCTTTTCCTCTGAGGGAAAGAGGGATAAGTTCCCAATGGCTTACCAACTCATGACACTACCCCTGTGATGATGAACTATATGGATCAGATGGTCCCAAGATTCATCCTGATCTCAATAGAGGCAGCAGTGAGAGACACTCCAATTGGCTAAGAAAGGGAAAAATTGTCTTCCGACCTCTGATGACCTCCAGCAGAAAGGACATGTCAGTGTCCGGGCATTGAGTAGAATAAGACTTGAGGTTCACTGCAAGCTTTTCCATGATGGAATAGCCTGCTGACGTTTGTTCGAGAAATGTGACAATTTGAAATGAAACAGTTTGAAATGAAAAGTTTGATGTTTGACAGATCAGAGGATAAAGAATCAGAGAGTTCACAATGCGTCTGAATTTTGTATTATGTACAAATGTTGACATTGTGCCCTGTACACCAAATGTCTAGGTTATTAATACATATCACAAAAAGCAAGGATCCCAAGAGTGACCTTTGGGGAACTCCACTACAAACCTTCCTCCAGCCCCCCAAAAATATCCATTACACCTTTACTTTCTGCTTCATAGAATCATAGAACAAAGAACTAAGAAGAATACAGCACAGGAACAGACCCTTCGGCCCTCCAAGCCTGCGCCGCTCATGTGCCCAACTAGACCATTCGTTTGTATCCCTCTATTCCCAGTCTGTTCATGTGGCTATCTAGATAAGTCTTAAACGACCCCAGCGTGTCCGCCTCAATCACCTTGCTTGGGAGTGCATTCCAGGCCCCCACCACCCTCTGTGTAAAATACATCCCCCTGACATCTGTGTTGAACCTTGCCCCCCTCACCTTGAACCTGTGACGCCTTGTGTTCGTCACCTCCGACCTGGGAAAAAGCTTCCCACTGTTCACCCTATCTATGCCCTTCGGCCTTTTGGCTAAGATCAAGTGTAGTTATGCAGATGCTGCACTTGGTGGTGGCCATTGGGTTGCACTTAAGCTTCATATGCTTCATATGAAGCAATTTTTAAAAGCGGTATCTCGGCCTTTTGGCTAAGATGCAAATGAGATCAAGCCTGGGGGGGGGCGGAGACGTCTGCCTACTCCAATCAGATTGGCTCATGTAGATCAGGCCCAAGACAGGGTAGAGGATTGCATGCCCTGTCTTGTCAGCCTGGATCGGAAGTGTCTCAACTTGTTGAGACTCTGAATTGGACTTGATTTGATTGAATTGGAAAAGTATTTTTAAAAATGCCCTTCATAATTTTATACACCTCTATTAGGTCACCCCTCATCCTCCGTCTTTCCAGGGAGAACATCCCCAGTTTACCCAATCTCTCCTCATAGCTAAGACCCTCCATACCAGGCAACATCCTGGTAAACCTTTTCTGCACTCTCTCCAAAGCCTCCACGTCCTTCTGGTAGTGTGGCGAACAGAACTGGACGCAGTATTCCAAATGTGGCCTAACCAACGTTCTATACAGCCGCAACATCATGTGCCAACTTTTATATTCTATGCCCCGTCCAATAAAGGCAAGCATGCCATATGCCTTCTTCACCACCCTCTCCACCTGTGCTACCATCTTTAAGGATCTGTGGACTTGTACACCCAGGTCCCTCTGTGTGTCTATACTCTTGATGGTTCTGCCATTTATTGTATAGCTCCCTCTTACATTAGATCTACCGAAATGCATCACTTCGCATTTATCTGGATTAAATTCCATCTGCCACTTCTCCGCCCAATGTTCCAGCCTATCTATATCCTGCTGTATTCTCTGACAAAGTTCATCACTATCCGCAACCCCAGCAATCTTCATGTCGTCCGCAAATCTACTGATCACACCAGCTACATCTTCCTCCAAATCATTTATATATATATCACAAACAGCAGAGGTCCCAGTACAGAGCCCTGCGGAACTCCACTAGTCATGATGTGGCGTTGGACTGGGGTAAACACAGTAAGAAGTCTAACAACACCAGGTTAAAGTCCAACAGGTTTATCTGGTAGCAAAAGCCATGAGCTTTCGGAACAGGCTGACCCTTTGTCAGGTGGGTGGGAGAACTCCACTAGTCACAGACCTCCAACCGGAAAAAGACCCATCCACTGCTACCCTCTGTCTTCTATGGCTAAGCCAGTTCTCCACCCATCTAGCTAGCTCACCTTTTATCCCTTGAGATTTAACCTTTTGCACCAGCCTGCCATGAGGGACCTTGTCAAACGCATAGAATCCCTACAGTGTAGGAGGCCATTTGGCCCATTGAACCTGCATCGACAACGATTCCACCCCAGGCCTTATCCCTGTAACCCCACGTATTTATCCTGCTAGTCCCCCTGACTCACACTAAGGGGCAATTTGTAATGGCCAATCCACCTAACTTGCACATCTTTGGACTCTAGAGTGATAGAGGTTTGCAAGGTGGAAACAGTCCCTTCGGCCCAACTTGTCCATGCCGCCCCTTTTTTTTAACTATTAAGCCAATCCCAATTGCCCGCGTTTGGCCCATATGCTTCTTTAGCCATCTTACCCATGTAACTTTTAAAAGACAAAATTGTACCCGCCTCTACTACTACCTCTGACAGCTTGTTCCAGACACTCACCATCCTCTGTGTGAAACATTTGCCCCTCTGGACCTTTTTGTATCTCTCCCCTGTCACCTTAAACCTATGCTTTAGACTGTCGTAACTTTGGGAAAAGATATTGACTATCTAGCTGATCTATGCTCCTCATTATTTTATAGACCTCTATAAGATCACCCCGAAGTCTCCTACGCTCCAGGGAAAAATGTCCCAGTCTATCCAGCCTCTCTTTATAATTCAAACCATCAAGTCCCAGTAGCATCCTAGTAAATTTTTTCTGCACTCTTTCTAGTTTAATAATATCATCCCAGGGGCAATTTAGAATGGCCAATCCAAGCCCGTATTCAGATTGATACTGTCCTTTTTATTCCATGAGCTGTAACGTTGCTCTCTTGTGTGGCGCTGTATCAATCACCCTTTGGAAATTCACCTGCACAACATTGCCATCATTCACCCTCTCTGTTACCTCTTCAAAAAACTCCAGCAAGTTAGTTACACATGATCTTCCCTGAAGAAATCCATGCTGGCGTTCCTCAATTAACCCTTATTTGTTCATGTGACTATTAACTTTGTCCTGAATTATTGTATCGAGAAGTTTCCCCATTATTGAAGTTAAACTGACTGGTCTGTAGTTGCTGAGATTATCCTTTCACTTTTTTTGAACAAGAGTGTAATGTTTACAATTCTTCAGCCCTCTGGCACTTCCCCTGAGTATAAGGAAGACTGAAAAACAATAGTAAGTGTCCTGACAAATTCCACTCTCACTCCCCTTCATATTCTTTGATGCAGCTCATCCAATCCCAGAGCATTGAGTTTCACTACACAATCTTCCATCATGGAATGCTGACATTTATTCAGGAACTTTAAGTACAGGTAACCTTTCCAATATCACTTTCTTTTTCAATTTTAAACATATTTGAATTATCTCCTCTTTTTCCCATGGTCTGGGCGGCACGGTGGCACAGTGGTTAGCACTGCTGCCTCGCAGTGCCAGGGACCCAGGTTCAATTCCTGGCTTGGGTCACTGTCTGTGCGGAGTTTGCACGTTGTCTGCGTGGGTTTTCTCCGGGTGCTCTGGTTTTCTCCCACAGTCCAAAAGATGTGTTGGTTTGGCCCGAACAGGCGCCAAAGTGTGGAGACTAGGGGAATTTCACAGTAACTTCATTGCAGTGTTAATGTAAGCCTTACTTGTGACTAATAAATAAACTTTACTTAAAAAAACTTGGGTACAATCTTCTTCCTTGGTAAAGACGGATGCAAAGTATTGATTTAATATCTTAGCTATACTATCTGCCTCCATGTGTAAATTAATTTTTACAGTCCCTACTCGACATTACTCCTCCCTTTTACCACCCTTTTACTATTGATATCCCTATGGAAGACTTTGGGATCCTCTTTTATGCTGGCTCCCAGTCTCTGGTCATAAGAACATAAGAACATAAGAAATAGGAGCAGGAGTAGGCCATCTAGCCCCTCGAGCCTGCCCCGCCATTCAATAAGATCATGGCTGATCTGACGTGGATCAGTACCACTTACCCGCCTGATCCCCATAACCCTTAATTCCCTTACCGATCAGGAATCCATCCATCCGCGCTTTAAACATATTCAGCGAGGTAGCCTCCACCACCTCAGTGGGCAGAGAATTCCAGAGATTCACCACCCTCTGGGAGAAGAAGTTCCTCCTCAACTCTATCTTAAACCGACCCCCCTTTATTTTGAGGCTGTGTCCTCTAGTTTTAACTTCCTTACTAAGTGGAAAGAATCTCTCCGCCTCCACCCTATCCAGCCCCCGCATTATCTTATAAGTCTCCATAAGATCCCCCCTCATCCTTCTAAACTCCAACGAGTACAAACCCAATCTCCTCAGCCTCTCCTCATAATCCCTTTCTTCTCTCATTTGCTTTTTCACCTGCCCTCTCAGCCTTCTAGGTATTGTAGTTTCTACATGGCATCTGTAGTTGGCACACCATTGGTCTTTACCTTAATCTCTACCTCATTTGACATCAGGGAGCTCTGGATTTGATTGCTCTACTTTTCCATTTCGAGGGACTGTGCCCGATTTATCACTCCTTTCAAGGTAGCCCGTTGTTCGACTACCTTTTTTCCTGCCAACCTTTGACTTCACATCTGTTCTCACCCCTTTGAAGGTGGCTTTGAGGGAGGCAGTGGTATTGTCACTGGACTGGTGTTTCAGTGACCCATGGGAATGCTCTGGGGACCCACGTTCAAACGGCAGATGGTGAAATTGATGACCATGAAACCATTGTCGCAAAAACCCATTCGGTTCACTGATGTCCTTTAGAGAAGGTAATCGTAGAATTATGGAATCTCTACAGTGCAGGAGGAGGCCATTCAGCCCATTGAGTCTGCACCGTCACCAATCCACCAAGTCCTATCCCTGTAATCCCACATTTTTACCCTGCCAATTCCCCTGGCACTAAGGGGCAACTTAGCATGGCCAATCCACCTAACCTGCATATCTGTGGAGGCTGAGGGGCAACTTACCATGGCCAATCCACCTAACTTGCACATCTTTGGATGTTAAAGGCCAATTTTGCATAGCCAATCAACCTAACCTGCACATCTTTGGATCTGCCTCCATGTGACTCCAGATCCACAGCAATGTGGTCGACTCTTAGCTGTCTTCTGAAATGGTCGAGCAAGCCACTCAGTTCAAGGGCAATTAAGGATGGGCAATAAATGCTGGCCCAGCCAGTGATGCCCACATTCCATAGTGATCCTATAATGCAGCAGGAGGCCACTCGGCCCATCGAGTCTGCACCGACTCTCTGAGAGAGTATATTACCCAGGCCCTCTTCCCCGCCCTATCCCCATAACCCCTCACATTTACCATGGCTAATCCATCCAAGCTACACATCTTTGGACATTAAGGTTAATTTAACATGGTCAATCCACCTAACCTGCACATCTTTGGACTGTGGGAGGAAACCTGAGCACCCGGAGGAAACCCATGCAGACACGGGGAGAATGTGCGAATTCCACACAGTCACCGGAGGCAGGAATCGAACATGGGTCCCTGGTGCTGTGAGGTAGCAGTTGTGCCACAGGGCTGCCCTTGAAAGAATAAAGAAAAAATGCCCCAGTTAATTATTGGTACTCTAAACTGTTCTTTGTCCTTTTCCATAGACAGCCTCAACCTTATGATTCAATGATCGCTGTCCCCCAAATGTCCTCCTACTTACAATTGATATACTTGGTCTACTCATTTTGAGGAACCAAGTCCAGTAGTGCCTCCTTCCTCATTTGACTGAACACATATTACTGTAGCATGCTCGAGGAACCCTTGCCCCTCTCTGCCCTTTACACTAATACTATCCCAATCTACATTCAGATAACTAAAGCCCCCATTATCACTGCTCTATAATTCTTACACCTCCCTGTAATTTCCATGCAAATTTTTCTTTGACAGGCTCCCCACTAGTTGGTGGCCTATAGGCTGCACCCAAATAGATTCTGCCCTTGACTCCTCTGGGACATCCACTTTCTCCAACTTTCTCAATTAACACTGCCACGACTACTCCTTTCCTTCCTACAGTATCTTTCCTGAGCGCTTTGTATTCAGTTCTAAGTGTGGCAGTTTAAAATTTAACAATTTAAAAATGACTGTCTGAAATGCGGAAGTTTGAAATGTAACAATTTGAAATACGACTGAAACATGGTTAAAATTTGACCATTTGAAATGTGACAGTTTGGGTGGAATTTTGCCGGCATGTCCGCCCGTGGTTCGTACGATCCCGCCCGAGACCAAAGGAGAATGCCGTTCTCCGAGCCTCGCCCGCCCGCCCCCGGAATCGGGGTGGGCGTGCCGGTAAAATTCCCGCCATTGAATTGTAACATTGAAAAATGCGAATGAATTGTGACTGTTTGAAATGTAACAATTCGAAATGCTACAGATTGAAGTGTGACAGTTAAAAATGTAATAATTTGAAATGTGACTGTACGAAATATGACTGTTTCAAATGTAAGTCTGAAATGTGACAATTTCCAGTGTGACAATTTCCAATGTGACAATTTCCAGTGAGACACTTGCCAGCGTGGCAATTTCCAGTGTGACAAACTTGCTCTAATGCCTGCCTGATGTACACAGGACCATTTTTATGGTGTCACTCTGCAATGTTCCTTTTATTTAATGTGTTTAATTCCAGTACAGGTTCAGCAATACCAATGTGGCTGAGTCACTCAGTTTGGGACCATTTCACTTTGAAGCCATTATGTAGCAAACTTGGCTCTTTTTATGGTTATTTTATTCGAAGCATTCTAGAATTGACTAAGTCATCAATAAATGCTGCCAGGAATCTTGTGTCGAGGGAGCCAACGAGAAGAGAAAAAAATTACGTTGAGCAAAAGTAATGCGATTGAGTTTACGAAGAAAATTAAAATGGTTAATATTAAATCTCTGGCACACGGGAAAGGCTTAGATAAATATTGCCTTCTCTATTTCACCCACTTAGCATCGAAAATCATCATGGAACTGGTCACGATTCAGCAGCAAATTCAGCTTGCCTGAGTTTAATGGTTGCGGACAGGGGTTAGAAAAGCTCAATATCTGAGCTAACCTCCCTTTGATTCATACAGTGAAGCAGAACCTTAATGTAACATTCAGGAAAAATGTACTGTCAGGGATTTTGGATTTAAATTACACCCTATTACAAAAAGGACACTCCGCAAGTGTTGCTGACTTACATGTTAACTACAGAAGGAAATATCAGGGCACAGAAGCAAGTCTCCCGAATGTTTCATGGAATCCCTGCAGCGCAGAAGGAGGCTATTCGGCCCATCGAGCCTGCAGCGACCACAATACCACCCATAACCCCATGTATTTACCCTAGCTAGTCCCCCTGACACTAAGTGGCAATTTAGCATGGCCAATCCACCTAACCCACACATCTTTGAACTGTGGGAGCGCAGACACGGGGAGAATGTGTAAACTCCACACAGACAGTCACCTAAGCCGGGAATCTGGCGCTGTGAGGCAGCAGTGCTAACCACTGTGCCACACACTTGTTTTGACCACAACCTGTCCTGCGCAAACGAGCTAGGTTTTAACCCTGTCCATTTACTCTTTCCGCCAACCCCTTCTTCTGCTGGCCAGAAATCAGAGAAAACTTCTGGACGTACCCAGCTGGTCAGGAAGCATCTGTGGTGAGAGAGACAACGCTAGTGTTTCAGGTCAAAGACCTTTCATCAACTGTGTAAGCTTGGCAGTTTTGAGACAAGTGAAGAGCAGGGGGGAAAGCCAGAGAGACATAGAAACTAGAAGCAGGAGTAGGCCATTCAGCCCTTCAAGCCTGCTCTATTCATTATGATGTGGAGGTGCCGGCGTTGGACTGGCGCAGACACAATAAGAAGTCTCACAGCACCAGGTTAAAGCTCAACAGGTTTACTTGGTTACAAATAAACCTATTGGACTTTAACCTGGTGTTGTGAGACTTCTTGCTATTCATTTTGATCATGGCTGATCATCGAATTCAATATCCTGATGCCCCCCTTCCCCCCATATCCCTTTAGCCCCAAGAGCTATATCTAATTTCTTCTTGAAATCACTCAATATTTTGGCCTCAACTACTTTCTGTGGTAGTGAATTCCACACATTCACCACCCTCTGGGTGAAGACATTTCTCCTCACCTCAGTTCTAAAAGGTTTACCCCCTTATCCTCAAACTATGACCCCTAGTTCTGGACTCCCCCACCACCGGGAACATTCTTTCTGAATCTACCTATCTAATCCTGTTAGAATTTTATAAGTTTCTATGAGATCCCCTCTCACTCTTCTAAACTCCAATGAATATAATCCTAACCAACTTAGTCTATCCTTATATGTCAGACCTGCCATCCCAGGAATCAGCCTGGTAAATGTTCGCTGTACTCCCTCTGTAGCAAGGACATCCTTCCCCAGATAAGGACACTAAACTTCACAACAGGGAAAGTAGAATCCCTACAGTGCAGAAGGAGACCATTTGGCACATCGAGCCTGCACGGACAACAATCTCACCCAACCCCTATCCCCGTAACCCCACGTATTCACCCTACTAATCCCCCTAACCTACATATCTTGGGATATTAAGGATCAATTTTAACATCGCCAATCAACCTAACCACACATCTTTGCTCTGTGGGAGGAAACTGGAGCACCTGGAGGAAACCCACGCAGAGATGGGGAGAATGTGTAAACTCCACACAGTGACCCAAGGCCGCAATTTAACCCGGATCCCTGGCACTGCGAGGCAGCAGTGCTAATCACTGTGCTACCGTGCCACCCAATAAGGACAGTCTGTAAGGAAGTGTGATTAAATGACAAAAACAGTAGCGGCACGTTGGACAGTGGTTAGCACTGCTGCCTCACAACGCCACAGATTCAGGTTCAATTCCCGGCTAGGGTTACTGTCTGTGTGGAGTTTGCACATTCTCCCCGTGTCTGCATGGGTTTCTTCCGGGTGCTCCGGTTTCCTCCCACACTCCAAAAGACATGCTGGTTAGGTGCATTGGCCATGCTAAATTCACCCTCAGTGCACCCGAACAGGCGCCGGAGTGTGGCAACGAGGGGATTTTCACAGTAACTTCATTGCAGTGTAAGCCTAGTTGTGAACTAATAAATGAACTTTAAACAATAGTGACAGGCAGAAAGGGGTGCTCATGTGACATGTAAATGCATTCACAGGAAAGATAAATGGTAAGAACAGAATAGCAGAGGGGAGCATAGAAACCCTGTCAAAAAGGGGAGGGTTTAACAATTTTTCTTTATTCTTTTGTGAGCATTGCTGGCAAGGTCAGCACTTCCTGCTCATCCCTGATTGACCTGAACTGAGTGGCTTGCTAGAGCATTTCAGGGGGCAGTTAAGAGTTAACCACAATGCTGTGGGTGTGAAGTCACATGTAGGCCAGACCAGGTAAGACCAGCAGATTGTCACAGTGAACCGGATGATGACAATCGATGATAGTTTCTTGGTCACCAAGACAGAGAGTGGCTTTCAAGATTTATCTATGAAATATAACTTACACAACCTGCCATGGTGGAATTTGAGCCCCATCTCCCCAGCATGTTTAACTTGGGCCTCTTGATTATGGAACTCACTGCCTGAAAGGGTGGTAGAGGCAGGAATATTCACAACATTTCATAAGCATTTAGATGAGCACTTGCAATGCATAGCATTTCCCGGACAACACGATGGCACTGTAGTTGGCACTGCTGCCTCACAGCGCCAGGGACCGGGGTTTGATTCCAGCCGCGGGTAACTTTTTGTATATAGAAACATAGAAACATAGAAAAACTACAGCACAAAACAGGCCCTACAGCCCCACAAGTTGTGCCGAACATATCCCTAACTTTTAGGCCTACCTACAACCCTCCATCCTATTAAGTCCCATGTACTCATCCAGGAGTCTCTTAAAAGACCCCATTGAGTTTGCCTCCACCACCACTGACGGCAGCCGATTCCACTCGCCCACCACCCTCTGTGTGAAAAACTTCCCCCTAACATTTCCCCTGTACCTACCCCCCAGCACCTTAAACCTGTGTCCTCTCGTAGCAGCCATTTCCACCCTGGGAGAAAGCCTCTGAGAGTCCACCCGATCTATGCCTCTCAACATCTTATATACCTCTATTAGGTCTCCTCTCATCCTACGTCTCTCCAAGGAGAAAAGACCGAGCTCCCTCAGCCTATCCTCATAAGGCATGCCACTCAATCCAGGCAACATCCTTGTAAATCTCCTCTGCACCCTTTCAATCTTTTCCATATCCTTCCTGTAATGAGGCAACCAGAACTGAGCACAGTACACCAAGTGGGGTCTGACGAGGGTGTTATATAGCTGCATCATTATCCCCGGACTCCTCAACTCAATCCCTCGATTGATAAAGGCCAGCACACCATAGGCCTTCTTAACCACCTCCTCCACCTGCAGGGCCGATTTTAGAGTCCTATGGACCCGGACCCCAAGGTCCTTCTGATCCTCTGCAGTACTAAGAGTCTTTCCCTTAATATTGTACTCCTTCATCCCATTTGACCTGCCAAAATGGACCACTACGCATTTATCTGGGTTGAAGTCCATCTGCCACTTCTCTGCCCAGTCTTGCATCCTATCTATGTCCCTCTGTAACTTCTGACATCCCTCCAGACTATCCACAACCCCACCAACCTTCGTGTCATCGGCAAACTTACCAAACCATCCCTCCACTTCCTCATCCAGGTCATTTATGAAAATGACAAACAGCAAGGGTCCCAGAACAGATCCCTGGGGCATACCACTGGTGACCGACCTCCATTTAGAAAAAGACCCATCCATATACACTCTCTGCCTCCTTTGGGCAAGCCAGTTCTGGATCCACAGGGCAGCAGTCCCTTGAATCCCATGTCCTCTCACTTTTTCTAGAAGCCTTGCATGGGGGACCTTATCGAACGCCTTGCTAAAGTCCATATAAACCACATCTACCGCTTTCCCTTCATCAATGTGTTCAGTCACATTTTCGAAGAACTCCACCAGGCTCGTAAGGCACGATTTGCCTTTGACAAAGCCATGCTGAGTATTCTTGAGCATACTAAACCTCTCTAAATGCTCATAAATCTTGTCCCTCAGGATCTTCTCCATCAGCTTACCAACCACTGAGGTTAGACTCACCGGTCGGTAATTTCCTGGGCTATCCCTATTCCCCTTCTTGAAAATAGGAACCACATCCATAATCCTCCAATCCTCCGGCACCTCTCCCATCTCCATCGACGACGCAAAGATCATCGCCAGAGGCTCTGCAATCTCTTCCCTCACCTCCCACAGTAACCTGGGGTACATCCCATCCGAACCCGGCGACCTGTCTATCTTGATGCCATTCAAAGATTCCAACACAACCTCTTTATTAAAGTCCACAGTCTGCACATTATCCCCGTGTTTACATGGGTTTCCTCCGGATGCTCTGGTTTCATCCCACAACATAATGATGTGCAGGTTAGGTGGATTGGCCATGTTAAATTTCCCATTCGTGTCCAAAGGTGTGTAGGTTAGATGAATTGGCCATGCTAAATTGCCCCTTAGTATCCAAAGATGTGCACGTTAGGGGGATTGGCCATGCTAAATTGCCCCTTTGTGTCCAAAGATGTGCAGGTTAGGTGGCTTGGTCGTACTTAATTGTCCCGTAGTATCCAAAGATGTGCAGGTTAGTTGGATTAGCTATGGTAAATTGTCCCTTAATGTCCAAAGATGTTTACTACAAACTACAAAGGGTCATGAACGAAGCCCAGTCCATCACGCAAACCAGCCTCCCATCCATTGACTCTATCTGCACTTCCTGCTGTCTCAGGAAAGCAGCCAGCATAATCAAGGACCCCACGCACCCCGGACATCCTCTCTTCCAACGACATCCATCAGGAAAAAGATACAAAAGTCTGAGGTCACATACCAACCGACTCAAGAACGGCTTCTTCCCTGCTGCTGTCAGACTTTTGAATGGACCTACCTCGTATTAAGTTGATCTTTCTCTGCACCCTAGCTATGACTGTAACAGTACATTCTACACCCTTTCCTTCTCCCCTTTGAACTCTATGAACGGTATGCTTTGTCTGTACAGCGTGCAATAAACAATACTTTTCACTGTATCTCAATACATGTGACAAAACAAATCAAATCCTTTTCCTTCTCCCTTATGTACTCTATGAAGGGTATGCTTTGTCTGCATAGCGCACAAGAAACAATACTTTTCCCTGTATCCCAATACATGTGACAATAATAAATCAAATCAAATCCTTTTCCTTCTTCCCTATGTGCTCTATGAATGGTATGCTTTGTCTGTATAGTGTGCTATAAACAATACTTTTCACTGCATCCCAATACATGTGACAATAGTAAGTCAAATAAAATCGAGTGGGATTGATTGAATAGCTCTTTCAAAGAGCTGGCATTGACATGATGGGCCGAATGCCCCCCCTCCACCACAGTGGGGTAGAATCTGATGGTTGTGTGATCAAAGAGCACACTGGGCATCATCCATCTCAGCTTTATAATTAATAAATGGAAAACTCATGAGTGCCGCCTGGATTTATCAGAGTATGTTAGTGGCAGCTACCCCAGGCGCATAAATTGTTCAAAAGGGCCTTATTACCTTTAACAGCCAAGCCTTCAGGGGAGCGCCTGTGCTCAACGTTTCCTACAGTGCACTTGCTTAGATTGAACTGCGGCTGATTAAATGATCTGTGGGGCAAAAATTAACAAATTGGCTGTTTTTATCTGCGGTTTAATGGAATTCTGATCCAGGCATAACATCTATTGACAAACCAGTTACATGTCTATTAGGTTGCAGTGGTATAGAGCAGACAAGATTTGCTGTGAATTTCCCCATTCTTTGCTACTCCTGTGCTCAAGCCACAGAGACAATAGCTTTGTAAGGACTTTCCCTCAATGTGGCTCCCTCTCTGTGGCTTCTGCGAAAAGAGAGACAGGCAAATTCTACCTGCCGCTGCCCAAGGTCAGCTAATCAATTGATCACTCCTGGGGAACTTGGCAAAAAAAGACACTTGTTAAAAGAATATTACAAAACCAACTGGCAATTCTTTAGCACATTTCATGATGGCAGGCTATGCCAAAGCACCAAAGGGGTGGTGATGGCCCAATGGTATTATTGCTAGGCTATTAATCCAGAAACTCAGCTAATGTCCTGGGGGCCCGGGTTCGAATCCTGCCACGGCGGATGGTGGTATTTTGAGTTCAATAAAAAATGTCTGCTATCAAGAATCTACTGCTAACCATGAAACCATTGTTGATTGTCGGAAAAACCCATCTGGTTCACTGATGTCCCTCTCGGGAAGGAAATCTTTACCCGGTCTGGCCTACATGTGGCTCCAGAGCCACAGCAATGTGGTTGACTCTCAACTCCCCTCCAAGTGCAGCTAAGGATGGGCAATAAATGCTGGCCCACCAGCGGCACCCAAGTCCCATAAACGAATAAAGAAAAACTTACAACTTCTTGAAGTGTGGGCACCATTGCAGTTTTAAAGTTTAAAGTTTATTTGTTAGTGTTACCAGTAGGTTTACATTAACACTGCAATGACATTACTATGAAACATCCCCTCGTCATCACACTCCGGCACCTGTTCGGGTACACTGAGGGAGAATTTAGCATGGCCAATGCACCTAACCAACACGTCTTATAGACTGTGGGAGGAAACCGCAGCACCCGGAGGAAACCCACACAGACACGGGGAGAACGTGCAAACTCCACACAGACAGTGACACAAGCCTGCAATTGAACCCAGGTCACTGGCTCTGTGAGTCAGCAGTGCTAACCATTGTGCCATTATGCCACCCCTGGGGCAAAGCAATAATCAATTTGCAGACTGCAACAACTCCAACAGTGCAAAGACAAGGATCAAATCATCCGTTCTCTTGACGGTGAGTGAGAGTTCGGTCCTTTCCAGGACACCAGGAGTGAATCTTCTTCCAAAAACATGCCAGGAGATCCTTCACAATCAAATGAGGTCTAACATCCCTTGCAGCGCAGTTGGCAGTGCAGCACTCCCTCAGTAGTACTCTGGAGTGTCAACATAAATTTATATATTCAAAGAGCGGCAGGGTGGCACAGTGTTTAGCACTGCTGCCTCACAGCACCAGAGACCTGGGTTCAATTCCAGCCTCAGGTCACTGTGTGGAATTTGTACATTCTCCCCGTGTCTGAGTGGGTTTCCTCCGGGTGCTCCGGTTTCCTTCTATAGTCCGAAAGAAGTACTGGTTGGATGGATTGGCCATGCTAAATTGCCCCTTAGTGTCCAAAGATGTGTAGGTTAGATGGATTGGCCATGCTAAATTGTCCATTAGTGTCCAAGGATGTGCAAGTTAGGTGGATTGGCCATGCTAAATTGCCCCTTAGTGTCCAAGGATGTGTAGGTTAGGTGGATTGGCCATGCTAATTTGCCCCTTAGTGTCCAAAGATGTGCAAGTTAGGTGGATTAGCCATGCTAAATTGCCCATTAGTGTCCAAGGATGTGCAAGTTCGGTGTATTGGCCATGCTAAATTGCCCCTTAGTGTCCAAGGATGTGTAGGTTAGGTGGATTGGCCATGCTAAATTGCCCCTTAGTGTCCAAAGATGTGTAGGTTAGGGGGATTGGCCATGCTAAATGTGCTGGGTTATGGGGATAGTGTAGAGGAGAGGTCTTGAACAAGACATTGTCAGGGAGGTGATGCAGACTGAAATTCCCTCCATAAACCTCCCTGCCTTTCTACCTCCCTTCCCTCATGTCTGACACTGCTTAAAACCCACCTCCTTGACCAAACCTTTGGTCAGCTGTGCTACAATATCTGCTTCTGTGGCTTGGCTGGTCACTGAAGGTAAGCATGCAGGTGCGGCAGGCAGTAAAAAAGGCAAATGGTTTGTTGGCCTTGATAGTGAGAGGATTCGAGTACAGGAGCAGGGATGTCTTGCTGCAATTACAGTAAAAAGTTTAACAACACCAGGCGGCACGGTAGCACAGTGGTTAGCACTGCTGCTTCACAGCTCCAGGGTCCCGGGTTCGATTCCCGGCTCGGTCACTGTCTGTGTGGAGTTTGCACATTCTCCTCGTGTCTGCGTGGGTTTCCTCCGGGTGCTCCGGTTTCCTCCCACAGTCCAAAGATGTGCAGGTTAGGTTAATTGGCCAGGTTAAAAAAATTGCCCCTTAGAGTCCTGGGATGTGTAGGTTAGAGGGATTAATGGGTAAAATATGTGGGGATAGGGCCTGGGTGGGATTGTGGTTGGTGCAGACTCGATGGGCCGAATGGCCTCCTTCTGCACTGTAGGGTTTCTATGATGATAAAGTTCAACAGGTTTATTTGGTAGCAAAAGCCACAAGCTTTCGGAGCTCCAAGCCCCTTCTTCAGGTGAGTGGGAATTCCCACTCACCTGAAGAAGGGGCTTGGAGCTCCGAAAGCTTGTGTGGCTTTTGCTACCAAATAAACCTGTTGGACTTTAACCTGGTGTTGTTAAACTTCTTACTGTGTTTACCCCAGTCCAACGCCGGCATCTCCACATCATTGCTGCAATTATACAGGGGCTTGGTGAGGCCACACCTGGAATATTGTGAGCAGTTTTGGTGCCCTCACCTGAGGAAGGATGTTCTTGCTAAAGAGGGAGTGCAGAGAAGGTTTACCAGGCACGATGGCAGGACTGTCTTATGAGGAGAGATTGAGTTGGTTCGGATTTTATTCGCTGGAGTTCAGAGGAATGAGGGGGGAATCTCATCGAAATCTATACAATTCTAACAGGACTAGAGAGGGTCGATGCAGGAAGGATGTTCCCGATGGTGGGGGAGTCCAGAACCAGGGGTCACGGTCTGAGGATACAGGGTAGACCGTATAGGATAGAGATGGGGAGAAATTTCTTCACCCAGAGAGTGGTCAGCCTGTGGAATTCACTACCATAGAAAGTAGTTGAGGCCAAAACATTGAAAGTTTTCAAGAAGCATTTAGATATAGCTCTTGGGGCAAAGGGGGTCATAGGATATGAGGTGAAAGTGGGATCAGACTATCGAGTTAGATGATTAGCTATGATAATAATAAAGGGGTGGCACGGGGGCACAGCGGCTAGCACTGCTGCCTCACAGCGCCAGGAACCCCGGTTCGATTCCTGGCTTGGGTCACTGCCCGTGTGGAGTCAGCTCGTTCTCCCCGTGTCTGCGTGGGTTTCCTCTGGGTGCTCAGGTTTCCTCTCACAGTCCAAAGATGTGCGGGTTAGGTGGATTGGCCATGCTAAATTGCCCCTTAGTGTCAGGGGGACTAGCAGGGTAAATGCATGGGGTTATGGGGATAGGGCCAGGGTGGGATTGTGGTCGGTGCAGACTCGAAGGGCTGAATTTCCTCCTCCTGCTCCTATTTGCTATGTTTCTATAATGTTTCTGTGAAACGCCTGGAGAGTTTTTTGCGATGTTAAGTGCATGATCCAAATTCAAATTGTTACGAAATAATTGAATCTGCAAAATACCAGCAGCACGTTATTAAACAGGGCAAGAAAAATTGCGTTGAAAACTAACCGTCTTGTAATTAGTGTGAATGTATACATTGGGTTAACTTTGCAACATTCACAGTCCCAAGCACGACTGCTGGGAAAGCATATCAGGAAATCTCCAGGACTTTCCCTGTGATTTTCCGGACTATTGATTCACCATGTGTGTTTCCGGGGGGTGAGGTTGTGGGTTGCGAGTGAACATTCTGAACAATTACCCACTTGGGATGACTTCATCTCCTTGCCAGATACCTTTTGTACCTCAGTAACAATCCGCATCCCCCCCCCAAGCCCCGCCTCATGTTCCACGTGTACAGTACACAATAAGTCAAAGGCAGCAATTTATTTTGCCAATTTGTTTTGCCGTATGTACCTTGCTGGTCGCGGTATCAAATCCTCTGCCCACAGTGCTGCACATACTCCATAATCATAGAATCATAGAATCCCTACAGTACAGAAGGAGGCCATTCAGCCCATCGAGCCTGCGCCGACAACTATTCCACCCAGGCCCTATCCCTGTGACCCCACGTATCTACCCTGCTAGTCCCCCTGACACTAAGGGGCAATTTAGCATGGCTAATCCACCTACCTTGCACGTCTTTAGTGTGTGGGAGGAAATCGGAGCACCCGGAGAAAACCCACGCAGACACGGGGAGAATGAACAACCTCCACACAGACAGTCACTCAAGGCCGGAATTGAACCCAGGACCCTGGCGCTGTGAGGCAGCAGTTCTAACCACTGAGCCACCATGCTGTCCAATCATTGCCAAAATAATTTGGATTTACCTCACACTTTTCATGTGAGATTTTAACCCCTTAATGAGATGTTAAGGGGTTAAAATCTCACTTGAGCATCCTAAAACGGTTTTCTGTCGATTCGGGACTTTGCAAGTATGGTCACTGTTGTCGTATACGGCAAAAGACCAATCCATTGGTGCACAGCAAGATCCCATGATCACCAATGAAGCAAATGACCAAATCATTTGTTCTATTGATGAGAGATACACATTGGCCAGGACACTGGAGAGAACTCCCCTGCTCCCGTTCAAGGAATGTTGCGCGATTTTTCTTTTACCTCCATCTTTGTGAATAGACAGGCAGCGGAATTCGAACCGCCCTGTCCGCCATGGAATTGGCACAGGCGTGGGGTGGACAATGGAAATGTCCGTTGACTTGGGGTGGGAATTTCCGGTCTCGCTCGAGCAAGGCTGTAAAATGCTGCCCAGGGCCTCGGTCTACCATTCCATTTGAAAGTTGAAGAGCAAAATTTTATGCTCCCCTGTGCCGGAGATTATCCGACTTGGGCTGACAAGTGGCAAGTAACACTCGCATCACACAAATGCCAGGCAATGGCCATATCCATTAAGAGACACTCTAACCACCGCCCCTTGACATTCTATGGTGTTATCATCACTGAAACCCCCACTAACAACATACTTGGTGTTAACATTGACCAGAAACTCAACTGGACTTACCACATAAACACAGTGGTTACAAGAGAAGGTCAGAGGCTCGGAATATTGCGGCAAGTAACTCACCTCCTGACTCCCCAGAGCCTGTCCACCATCTACAAGGCACAAGTCAGCAGTGTGATGGAATACTCCCCACTTGCCTGGATGGGTGCAGCTCCAACAACACTCAAGAAGCTCAACACCATCCAGGACAAAGCAGCCCCGCTTGATTGGCCCCCCATCCACAAACAACCACTCCCTCCACCACTGACGCTCAGTAGCAGCAGTGTGTACTATCTACAAGATGCACTGCAGCAATTCACCAAAGATCCTCAGACAGCACCTTCCAAACCCACAACCACTTCCATCTAGAAGGACAAGGGAAGCCGATACATGGGAACACCATCACCTTCAAGTTCCCCTCCAAGCCACTCACCATCCTGACTTGGAAATATAACGCCCTTCCTTTGCAGTCGCTGGGTCAAAATCCTGGAATTCTCTCCCTAACGGCATTGTGGGTCAACCCACAGCACGTGGACTGCAGCGATTCAAGAAGGCAGCTCACAATTGGCCGTCGATGGGATCTTCCAGTTCCGCCCACGTCCATGGCGTTTTGCGTAGCTTGCTCGTCCCGCAGTCGGGGAACCCGTCACTGGGAGAGGAGGGGGATAGTCTTCGGCTGGACTGGAAGGTGCCCCACCGGCGGGAAGGGCTGGAAAATCTCACCTGACATCTCTGGCAGTGCTGCACTGCCACAGCACTGCGCTATCATGTCGATCTAGATTATGTTTTGACGTGTTTCGCTGCATTGTACAGTCCATTCACAAAAACCTGTGTACAGCTGCAGTTCATTCCACAATAGCAAAGCAGGTCTGCCTCCTTTTAATGGCTATTTGAGCCAAGTCCATGCAACCTACCATTATACTTCTGGACTTAATACCCGGGGGAGTGGGGGGGGCGCACAGATCAAAATACATGCTGGTCATTTAAAGTCCCTCGTCAAACCTAAAACAAGTGCGCATAAATTCATAAGATATAGGAACAGAATTAGGCCATTCAGCCCATTGAGTCTGCTCCGCCATTCGATCATGGCTGATATGCTCCTCATCCCCATTTTCCTGCCTTCTCCCCATAACCCTTCAACCCATTACCAATTAAAAATCTGTCTAACTCCTCCTTAAATTCACTCACTGTTCCAGCATCCACCGCACTTTGAGGTAGCGAATTCCACAGATTCACAGCCCTCTGGGAGATGTAGTTTCTCCTCAACCCTGTTTTAAATTTGTTACCCCTTATCCTAAGACCATGACCTCTCGTCCTAGAATGCCCCACAAGAGGAAGCATCCGCTCCACGTCTACTTTATCCATACCTTTTATCATCTTGTATACCTCAAAATGAGTCAGAGTAAATTACAGCTGTAATGTTCCAAGTGGATACTGGGAATGGGATCTTGACCACCATGAACTGGCCATTATCAAATTCCTTTCACTCTCCCCAGTCATCGCATTCCCAAACCTTGTTGTCATGGCACCTGTCAGAACATCCACTCCAAATTTATCAGAGATCGCAAACTGAAACTCGTTCTCACCTCCAGGCATGGAAAGTATAATTATTCTTTGTACAATAATCACCGGCAAAAGACTCCTATGTTCTTTAATTATCTGAGCTTTCTTCACGATAGTTCCAGGCATTTGTCTGGGAATAATTATGCATGTATTATGTGATGGCAGTTAATGCAGGAAGGAGTTATACTCCCGGTTCTGCATCAATATGTTAGCCACATCAAGGTTAAAAGAAAGAATTGTATTTCTACTGCCTAATGCCATTCAAATCCTGAGGATGTCCTAAAACATTTCCAACTATTGAAGAACTTTTGAAGTTATGATTATATGCCAATTTACACACAACAAGCCCCCACGGTGGCACAGTGGTTAGCACTGCTCCCTCACAGCGCAAGGGACCTGGGTTCGATTCCGTCCTTGGATCACTGTCTGTGTGGAGTTTGCACGTTCTCCCCGCGCCTGCGTGGGTTTCCTCCGGGTGCTCCGGTTTCCTCCCTCAGTCCAAAGATGTGGCGCAACCAAAAACAGAAAATGCTGGAAAATCTCAGCAGGTCTGTCAGCATCTGTGGGAATAGAGCCAACGTTTCAAGTCCAGATGATGCTTTGTCAAAGAAGGATGAGTCGGTTAGGTGGATTGGCCATGCTAAATTATCCCCCTAGTGTCCAATGATGCATAGGTTAGGTGGATTGGCTATGCTAAATTGCCCCTTAATGCACAAAGATGTGTAGGTTGGGTGGATTGGCGATGCTAATTTGCCCCTTAATGCATAAAGATGTGCTGGTTAGGTGGATTGGCCATGCTAAATTGCCCCTCAGAGTCTAAAGATGTGCAGGTTAGGTGGATTAGTCATGGTAAATTCACTGTTACAGGGCAGGGGAGTGCGATGGGACTGGCTAAGATGCTTCTTTGGTGAGTCGGTGCAGACTAAATGGGCTGAATGGCCTCCTTCTGCACTGTAGGGATTCTGTGAGCAGCAATGTGATAATGAACAGGTTTTCTGTTTTTCATGGTTTGCTTGATGGATAAATATTGGCCAGGACACTAACTCTTCGATATAATCCTGCCCAGTCTTTTACCTGAGGGATCAGGTAACATGTCCTAAAGGACGGCACCCCCTGACAGTGCAGCACCCCCTCAGCGGTCCACCAGAGCGGCCCTCAAAACCTTGACATTCTGTCTTGAGGGGTGAGAGTACGCCTGACTGAGCCAGGACTGACCTGAAACCCCACAGAGTAATCGAGGCTCTGCTAGGGGAAAAAAAAATTAAAATCTTTTAATTGGCCCTCCTGCTAGCCAATGCGGAGCTCATCTGACAAGGCCACCTTCTCCAAGCGACAGCACACCACTGTCCAGAGAAAAGCACCAGATTTGAAAGGATGCGCGTTGAATTGTTCTGCGTTTGATTGTGTGAGTCTGTGCACTTTGTTTGATTGGTTAAGGTGTGGACTCTGAGGAAATCAAACAAACCGTAGAAAGAGCTGGAAAGCAGATCATGGAGCAGACATTGTGAAGCACCTCTTCTGCCCCTCTCCAAAGCCACCACATCCTTTCTGTAAAGTGGCAACCAGAACTGAACGCAATACTGGTTAGGCCGCATTTTAGAGTACTTTTAGGGGTAATTGCCCCTCTGGACCCTTTTGTATCTCTCCCCTCTCACTTCACAACTTAGTCCACAACTAGAGGGCGTAGGTTTAAGGTGAGAGGGGAGAGATACAAAAGGGCCCAGAGGGGCAATTGTTTCACACAGAGGGTGGTGAGTGTCTGGAACAAGCTGCCAGAGGGAGTAGTCGAGGAGGATACAATTTTGCCTTTTAAAAAGCACTTAGACAGTTACACGGATAAGATAGGAATAGAGGGATATGGGCCAAATGCGGGCAATTGGGACTAGCTTAGTGGTTTAAAAAAAGGGCGGCATGAACAAGTTGGGCTGAAGGGCCTGTTTCCATGCTGTAAACTTGACTCTATGTCTCTACTCACCCCCAGTGTCTCCTTTGCCCCTGCATACCTGACTCCCGATTTTAGGGCTAAGTAAGTAGACTTGGATGCCAATTCTGAAGCACCAACCAGCTCGCCCACGGACCCAACCTTCTTTATTCGTAGGTCGGGTATTTGACTTTTGACCTTCACTCTGAGGCCTGCCGATAAAAACCTCTCGGCTTGGCATTGTTCCTTTAGTACTCTTAGAAAAAATAAACAGACACTAACTAGCTGAGACATCGAGGGAATTCAGAATTCCCACTTTCCACTTATCGATTGCAAGTAACTGGGGAACCACTGACTAGAAGAGACAGAAATTCTAACCTCCCAGCTGGGTACTTTCGATTAGCAAACAATCTACCGCAACTCTCAATCGAAAGGAATTGAGTAACCTGCAAAATACTCAAGTCCTGCTTAAACTGAGGCCTCAATTGTGTGTGCCTCACAGCACAGCTGCTGTTAATGGAGTGTGAGGAATGTGCAGACTCTTTGTCATTAAGATCCACACCAATCTGCCTCAAAATCTTCTCTCCCTGACGTCCACCGAGTCAAACTGTCCCCAGCATTCCCCCTGCCGTACCCCTGAAGCCACATTATAAAACCATGGAACCCATACAATGCAGAAGGAAGACACTAAGGGGCAATTTAGGATGGCCAATCCACCTAACCTGCACCTCTTTGGACACTAACGGGCAATTTAGCCTGGCTAATCCATCTAACCTGCAGCTCTTTGGACAATACGGGGCAATTTAGGTTGGCCAATCCACCTAACCTGCACATCTTTGGGCATTAAAGGGCAATTTAGCCTGGCTAATCCACCGAACCTGCACCTCTTTGGACACTAAGGGGCAATTTAGGATGACCACACCCCCTAACTGCACATCTTGGGACACTAAGGGGCAACTTAGCAGGGCCAATCAACCCAACCTGCACATCTTTGGGCAAAAGCAGCAATTTAGCATGGCTAATCCACTTAACCTGCACCTCTTTGGATACTAAGGGGCAATTTAGGATGGCCAATCCACCTAACCTGCACATCTTTGGACACTAAGGGGCAATTTAGTATGGCCAATCCACCTAACCTGCACATCTTTGGACACTAAGGGGCAATTTAGCATGGCCAATCCACCTAACCTGCACATCTTTGGACACTAAGGGGCAATTTAGTATGGCCAATCCACCTAACCTGCACATCTTTGGACACTAAGGGGCAATTTAGCATGGCCAATCCACCTAACCCGCACATCTTTGGACTATGGCAGGAAACCGGAGCACCCGGAGGAAACCCACGCAGACACGGGGAGAACGCGCAGACTCCACACAGTGACACAAGGCCAGAATTGAACTCGGGTCCCTGGGGCAGTGAGGCTGCAGTGCTAGCCAATGTGCCACTGTGCCACCCTTTCTCTAGTTCCTCGACTATCTCTCCGCATGCCCTCTTCGAGCTCATCTTCTCCATAAGATCCACCGCCTGACATCCAAAAAAACAATCATTTCCCACTTGTACACCGGCGACAGTCAGTCCCACCTCATCACCATCCCAACACTAATCTAAATCGTCACGCTGTTTGTCCAACATCTTGTCTTGGATCAGCAGGAATTTCCCACAACTAAATATTGGGAAGACTGAAACCACTGGCCAGGATTTTCTGAGGCTAAAACCACTGTCCACAAACAAGGTGTCATACTTGACTCTGAGATCACTTTCTGACTATGTACCCAAGCTGTCACTATAACATCACCCAAATCAGCTCACTTGCTGCCCAAACCCTCATCCATGCCTTTGTCACCCCTGCACTTGACTATTCCAATGTTCTCCTGACCAGTTTCTCACCTTCTAACCTCTGTGAAGTGTAGGTCTTCCAGCACTGCTGCGTATACTCACACTAAGTCTCACTTGACTAGAGTTTAATATAATCCCTAATTGCCCTTGAGAAGTTTACCTCCATTTGCTCCTCGATAAGCAGTGCCTCAGTTTTAAAATTCTCATCCTTCTTTTCAAATCCCTCCATGGCCTCGCTTCTCCCTATCCCTTATATCACCTCCAGCCCCACAACCCTCTGAGTTATCTGCGCTCCATTATTTCTGGTTTCTTGAGCATTCCTATGGCAACATGATGGCACAATGGTTGGCACTGCTGCCTCAGAGCGCCAGGGAGCCGGGTCCAATTCCAGCCTTGTCTGTGCAGAGTCTGCATCTCCCTGTGTCTGCAGGGGTTTCCTCCAGGTGCTCTGCTTTCCTCCCACAGTCCGAAGATGTATAGGTTAGGTGGATCGGCCATACTAAATCACCCCTTAGTGTCCAAAGTGGTGTACAGGTTAGGTGGATTGGTCATGCTAAATTGTCCCTTAGTGGCAAAAATGGGCAGGTTAGGCTGATTGGCCATGTTAAATTGCCCCTTAGTGTCCAAAGATGTGCAGGTTAGGTGAATTTAGCAATGCTAAATTGTCTTTTAGTGTCCAAGGATGTGCAGGTTAGGTGAATTGGCCATGCTAAATTGTCCCTTAGTGTCCAAAGATGTGCAGGTTAGGTGAATTTAGCCATGCTAAATTGTCTTTTAGTGTCCAAGGATGTGCAGGTTAGGTGAATTGGCCATGCTAAATTGCCCCCTTTTTAAATTTATTTGTGGGACATGGGCATCACTGGCTGGCCAAGCATTTAGTGCCTATCCTTAGTTACCCGAGGGTAGTTGAGAATTAACTACATTGCTCTAACTCTGGAGTCACATGTAGGCCAGACCAGATAAGGATGGCAGATTTCCTTCCTTAAAGGACATTAGCGAAGCAGATGCGTTTTTCTGACAAGCGACAATGGTTTCATGGTTATCAGTAGACTCTTAATTCCAGGGTATTTTCAATTGAATTCTAATTCTACCATCTGCCATGGTGGGATTCGAACCCGGGTCCCCAGAACATTCACTGAATTTCTGGATTAATCGTCGAGCAATAATATCACTGGACCATCACCGCCCCAAAGTGTCCTAAGATGTGCGGGTTAGGTGGATTGGCCATGCTAAATGTGTGGGGTTATGAGGATAGGGCCTGGGTAAGATGCTCTTTTGGAGAGTTGGTCCAGATTTGATGGGCCGAACAGCCTCACTCTGTCGGGATTCTATGGTTCTATTCCTGATTTTGATAACTTCACCATTGGTGACTGTACTTTTAGTCGCATAGGCCCTAAACTCTCGAATTCCTTTGTTGATAAACCTCTTCGCCCTCCTAGCTCCTTACAAAAAGTTTTGCAAACCTCCCTCTCTGACCAAGCTTCTGATCCTCTGGACCAACACCTCCTGATTTGGCCCAAAGTTAAGTTTTGTTTGACATTGCATTTGGGAAGCACCTTGGGATGTCTCAAGATGCTATACAGGAACAGGACCTTTGGCCCTCCAAGCCTGCACCAACCATGCTGCCCGACTGAACTAAAACCCCTTACCCTTCCGGGGACCATATCCCTCTATTCCCATCCTATTCATGTATTTGTCAAGACGCCCCTTAAAAGTCATAATCGTATCTGCAAAAGCAAGTTGTTGTTGTTGAAAAATAGTCCGCAATGAGAATGGTCCCTGAGCCAGTCACCTCAATGAACCTTTCAGTTAGACTCATCATTGAGCTTCATATATGTAAGCCGTGTGCATGTATTTGCGTGTACCTATGCTATGTATGTAATGCATATGTGTTGCATATGTCTATGATGGAAGTAATTATGTTTTAATGAGAGTACATTGCAATGAGCGATAGCAAAGTTATTCATTTCATTTGACAGATACTTGACATCAGAAATATATTAACTGAATTTATTGTTAACCTAATGTACAAATAGACACTTCCTGTGACAAGCTACTGGTATTTTCTGTTTCAAATGTAGCAGAACTGCAGCGTTGAATTGTTGGCGAGTTGAAATTTTCATGGCCGAAAGTTTTTATGGTTAAAAAGTAGAAACACCAGGTGGCATTTTCTACCACCCCCATTGCGTGGGGAGGCGATGGCCTAGTGGTGTTATCGCTAGACTATTAATCCAGAAACTCAGCTAATGTTCTGGGGACCCGAGTTCGAATCTCACCATGGTGGAATTTGAATTCAATAAAAATCATCTGGAATTAAGAACCTACTGATGACCATGAAACCATCGTTGGAAAAAGCCATCTGGTTCATTAATGTCCTTTAGGGAAGGAAATCTGCCGTCCTTACCTGGTCTGGCCTACTTGTGACCTGATGTTGTGAGACTTCTTACTACATGTGAATCCAGAGCCATAGTAAAGTGGTTGACTCTCAACTGCCCTCGGGCAACTAGGGATGTGCAATAAATGCTGGGCCAGCCAGCGACGCCCATGTCCCATGAATGATTTTTTTTAAAAACCGAGGTGGCCCCCCATTGGCTGTTAGCAGAATCTTCCAGTCCCGCCGTTCTCAATGGGTTTTCTCGTTGTTCGCACCCTCCACTGCCAGGAAATCTGCAGCAGGGGGTCAAAGTTGGCAGGACATGAAGATCCCACTGTCGTAAATGGGTAGAAAATTTCAGCCCCCCAGTTGGGCTTGGGTCTAAGAAGCCTAAAACATCAGTGGCAGAGGGACAACAGCCAGAATACTGAGGGCTTGGGAGAATACTAGTCGAATACAAATCCTTGAAAAATTCTCTGAGCCTCAGATTGTTGGAGATAATCATCAATCATGGAATCATAGAATCCCTGCAGTGCAGAAGGAGACCATTCAGCCCATTGAGCCTGTACTGTCCGCAATCCCACCCAGGGCCTATCCTCATAACCCCATGTATTTACCCTGCTAATCCTCCTGACACTAAAGGGCAATTTACCATGGCCAATCAACCTAACCCGCACATCTTTGGAGTGTGGGAGGAAACCGGAGCACCCGGAAGAAACCCACCCAGGCACGGGGAGAATGCGCAAACTCCACATAGACAGTCACCTGAGGCCGGAATTGAACCCAGGACCCTGGTGCTGTGAGGCAGCAGTGCTAACCCACTGTGCCACCATGCCACATGAGCACATGTACTTCTCCAAAGTGGCTGGGTGGCACAGTGGATTAGTATTTCTGCCTCACAGCACCAGGGATCCAGGTTCAATCTGGCCCTGTGTGGAATTTACACGTTCTCCCCGTGTCTGCGTGGGTTTCCTCCGGGGGCTCCGGTTTCCTCCCACATTCCAAAGATGTGCGGGTTAGGTTGATTGGCCATGCTGAATTGTCGCTTAGTGGCAGGGCAACTAGCAGAGTAAATGTGTAGGGTTAGGGGAATAGGGCCTGGGTGGGATTGTGGTTGGTGCAGACTCAATGGGCCAAATGGCCTCCTTCTGCACTGTAGGGATTCTATGGGAGAGGGGGGTGAAAACTTACAAACATCCAAACCAGTAGCAGGAATAGGCCATTCAGCCCCTCGAGCCTGCTGCACCATTCAATAAAGATCATGGCTGATCTGAACTTCCCAAATACTTGTCAGAACAATATCAAATTAAAATAACCAGTGCAGGAGGAATGGTTAGAAAAACCAGCCAATCAAAATTAGAGATAGTTTAGTGACAGTACTTTCACCAGTAATGCAACACAGGTATTAACCTGTCCATCAGGAACAGATTTGAAAGCGTTGCTAAAAGAGTGGGGGGGCGAATCTTGTACGAATGCGTTCAGCATCTGCTAAATTAGGGGCGGTCATTTGTGGGCTAAGGAGTATGGTTGGAAGATACATCAATTTCTTCATTTATTGTGTCAAGGGATGCGAGGAAGGAAAATCTAGCCATAAGCAGCTTATAACGAAGTAACCTCTAATCACCAAAACACAGTCCACCGTGACATGGGCAACACAAGAGCTGGTTTTCTGTTCGCTGCCAGTATAAGGAGCTGGAGTAGGCCATTCAGCCCCTCAAGCCTGCTCCGCCATTCAATAAGATCATGGCTGATCTGGACTTCCCAAATACAAGGTCGGTGGTGACGTTCACGAGGGGTCATAGGTTCAAGGTGAGGGGGGGGAGGTTTAACACGGATATCAGAAGGACATATTTTACACAGAGGGTGGTGGGGGCCTGGAATGCACTGCCGGGCAAGGTGGTGGAGGCGGGCACACTGGGAACATTTAAGACTTATCTAGATAGCCACATGAACGGAGTGGGAATGGAGGGATACAAAAGAATGGTCTAGTTTGGACCAGGGAGCGGCGCGGGCTTGGAGGGCCGAAGGGCCTGTTCCTGTGCTGTATTGTTCTTTGTTCTTGTCAGAACAATATCAAATTAAAATAAGCAGCGCAGAAGGAACAGTTAGAGCTGGCACGGTGGCACGGTGGTTAGCATTGCTGTCTCACAGCACCAGGGATTCAATCCCCGGCCTTGGGTCACTGTCTGTGCGGAGTCTGCACGTTCTTCCCGTGTCTGCGTGGGTTTCCTCCCGGTGCTCCGGTTTCCTCCCACAGTCTGAAAGAGGCGCTGGTCCGGTGCTAAATTCTCCCTCAGTGTAACCCGAACAGGCACCCGAAGCGTGGGGGATTTTCACAGTAACTTCATTGCTGTCTTGATGTAAGCCGACTGGTGACACCGATAAATAAACTTAAAAAACGTAAATATAAATTCCTAATGGGTCCCAAATCAACCGATTTGCCAGCTCCCGGGGTCCTCTCCTTTCCGCTTATTAGGCCACTCTGCTTCTTTCCCCCGCGCTTGTTGTGAGCTCCACGCAGGCTGCGCTACTTATACACTCACCACCCCCCCCCCCCCCCCGCCCCCCCCAACCTCTTGCAAACACACACCTCGGGGCCCAACATCGTTTCCAATTGTGAACAAATGCTGTTGATTTTCATTAACTTGCAGACGCTAAATTTGCCAATTCGGAGACTTTCTCCCCTGCTCCAAGGCAGGTGGGAGAGTCAATTTGCTTCTCATCTGTGGCAGTTAAATTAAATGGAATCAGCCTGATCATTCGAATCAAGGAATGGGCCATAAAGCAATTAAGGTTTTCTAATTCCTTGCCTCGGAAAAGGGGCAGCGAGCCTCTAAAGATAATTAACTATATATAATGGGAATCCTTTGTTGCCATTTTCCGGCCCTTTACTTTTTGTTCGTTTGCCCTGCTTATTTTGTTTTTTTTCTGATGTCGTCCCCCCTCCCTTCTGTGGTCTCAATTCAGGATCAGAACAGATCTTTAGTTAATAGGCTCTCTATGGGCAGATGAGGTCTATTAGGAGGTTAATTTAAAAATTAATTTTGGGCAGAACACCAGGGCGCCAGGAGAGAAGAGGGAGTGTTTGTGTCTGTTCTGTGTTGCACAAGGGTATAAGTGCAGACTATACCATCCTGTCAAAATGACGAGAGATCCCTCGGAATATATATAACGATTCCGAGGGATCGCTCGTCATTTTGACAGGATGGTATAGACTGCACTTTCCGGGAGGGCACTTGTTCTGAAGTCTCCCATTTTTACTTTGCAAGTCTATTTTTGTTCCCCTATTCCTCCCTTTCCTGAGTGCCCACCGACTTTAATTCTCACCCGGGACGGGTGAAGAGGCCCCCACGATTGCGTCTGCTCTCTCTGTCGCTCAGTACACGGAGCCATCCATCATGTGTCAGTGCACACAATGCATGCTGTTCCGGTTGCTGGGGCGCAGATTCCAATCCGTTTCTCCCCCCTCACCCAACCTGCAATTTCCAACTGGTATCAGGGGGCCTGCCCAGGGGTCTGATATTTAGCCCGTTTACTCCAGCCTTCCCCTCCGCTGCCCCCCCACTCCCCCCTCCATCCCCAACTCCGAATCTAGCTCAGAATAGCTCGGCTCCATTGGACAGGGTGAGTGGGAGGCAGCCGTTCCCCTTGGTTGAGGGGGCCAATCCCAAGGGGGCACCGCTTTAGTGTGAGGGGCAGGAGACTCAGAGGGGATTTGAGAAAACAAAAATTCACTCAGAGGGTGGCAGGAATCTGGAACGCACTGCCTGGGAAGGTGGAGGAAACCGGAAACCTAACAACCTTCAAATAATGGAGAGAGAATAGAGCCTGGTACCCTGGCACTGCCCACTGGAAACCCTGGCACTGCCCACCAGGCACTCTGCCACTGCCCACCGGGCACCAGGCAGTGCCAGGATGGCGGGGCCAGAGGGGCCAGGTCCTACTGGGGCCGATCGGTGGTGGAGGAGGGTACCACTGCGCACTCTGCAATGGATTGGTGGGGAGGGAGAGGAGCGATTGGGGCTGGTCATGTGGGGGGGGCGGTCAGGGCTGGCCATGCGGGGGATCAGGACTGGTGAAGGGTGGGGAGATCGGGGCTGGCCTGGAGGGAGGGGGGGTAGAATCGAGTAGGACAGTGATTGGGGTGGGGGATTGGGGTAGGTTATCAATTGGGGGTTGAGGGGATAACATCGGGAGGCCGGTGACCAGAAGGCCAGTGGGCGTGCGCCAATCTCTGCACTGGCAGACTGGCACTTGTGCAGAGGCCCGCTCAGTGCGCCGATGTCGGCCTCTCAGGTGGGATGAGGCTCCGCCCTCCCTCCACTTCCCGGCGTGAATCCCCCTGAGGCACTCCGCATTGCACCGGAGATTCGTTCGGGTAAGTACGCCCAAAAAACGGGCAAGAACGTCTCCCGTTTTCCCACCCGTTCAGCACTTAGTGGCCCGCTGCTCTCTGTCTGCCATTAGTGGGAGAGGGGATGGGGACCCCGATCGGTCTGTGCGGTGGGGGGATGGGGACTATATCTCGGGCCACAGGCCCCCGTGATTGTGGGGAGGGGGGGGATTGCTGCTTGGGGCTGCCTGCAGTAGCAGGGGCCTGACAGCTCTTTCTCTCTCTTTGTCTATCAGACCCCTGCTATTGATAATGCGCATATGCAGCATCAGAGGTCTGCACATGCGCAATAGCTCCCTCTGTAGGCTGGCCGGTGAATTAAGCCCAGTCCACAGCCTCTCTGGCTAGAAACTGACCAGCCTATCTTTTCAGAGACAGAGTGCATAAGATTGGGCGTGAAAACCCACCCAAAAAACGGACCAGGAACGCTCCCATTTTCACGCTAGCTGGGCACATAGAATCAAATCCTGTAAAATTCCACCTGGTGTTTCCTAATTTGGCTGGGAGGCTGGAGGCAAAGCAAAGTGTTCAAAAGAAGAATCAGGATTCATCTAGGACTGAGAGGACATTCGGAGTGGACGATCTGGTACGTGTCAAAGGATCCCGGGTGTTGTCGTGGCCAAAACGGCCCCGCTATTGTATGAAAGGGAAGTTCAAGATAAAATCCTGAAGAAACAGTTGAATCACTTTGAGAAGAAGGGAATCAGATTGAGAAGCGGAGGGGCAGTCCGCTCGGATTATACCTGCTGGTAATGTTTTTGTGAGTGAAAGAAACAAGTCAGCCTGAGGAAGGGCCAAGTAATGTTCCTAGAACCGTAGAAACCCTACAGTACAGAAAGAGGCCATTCGGCCCATCGAGTCTGCACCGACCACAATCCCACCCAGGCCCTACCCCCAGATCCCACCCACTAATCCCTCTAATCTACGCATCGCAGGACACTAAGGGGCAATTTTAGCATGGTCAATCAACCTAACCCGCACATCTTTGGACTGTGGGAGGAAACCAGAGCACCCGGAGGAAACCCACGCAGACACGAGGAGAATGTGCAAACTCCACACAGACAGTGACCCGAGCCGGGAATCGAACCCAGGTCCCTGGAGCTGTGAAGCAGCAGTGCTAACCACTGTGCTACCGTGCCGCTACCATTCCTGCAGGAACTGATGAAGTAATTCTCACTGATTCACCTTTACGAGGTGGGAGTCCAATTTCTGAAAGTCGAACAGAAGCTGCCTCTGCTGTGGAGACCCCAGCTGCTGAACCCCATCACTGTCCGAGAAAGAGAGAGTCCCCGGGCAGACTGAGCTTACTGTGTTAAAGAACTTGTCTGTTGTTGTTTTATTGTAAATATTTTAACTTTTGCTTGTACATGGTAATAAGGGACTTAAGAGGGGAAGGATGTAGTAGTGATTCCCCTTTAAGGGCAATGTTTTGGGATGTTCATATGACCTGATCAGCCAGTTCATAGAATGGAATCCCTACAGTACAGAAGGAGACCATTCGGCCCATCGAGTCTGCACCGACCACAATCCCACCCAGGCCCTATTCCCATAACCCCACATAATAACCCTACTAATCCCCTGACACTAGAGTCAATTTAGCATGGCCAATCAACATAACCCTCACATCTTTGGACTGTGGGAGGAAACTGGAGCCTCTGAAGGAAACCCAGGCAGACACAGGGAGAATCTGCAAACTCCACACAGACAGTCACCTGAGGCCAGAATTGAACCCGGATCCCTGGCGCTGCGAGGCAGCAGTGCTAACCACTGTGCCACCGTGCTGCCCCCTTTGGCCAATTGGAGGGAGGTGTGCGAATCCTGGGCTGAGCGTTAGTTTTCCCAGTCACTCTCAGACTGGAGTTGAAGTAGTCGGCAGCACAGTTCTTGTCCTCTGTACAAAGTTTATTTGTCACAATAAATAGTTTGTTTGGTTACTAAAATCCTTTGAGATATCGCAAGTACTCAGCTCACTTCAAGTGAAACCAATGTTTGCAAACACCGATCCTGTAATTCCTGAACAGAACTCACCCTGCCAATCACTGAGAGGAGTACGTTGTCAAGTGTGTGGATGGCCAGGCCCACTTGTGGTGACCTTGCCAGTTGCTGCCCTTGTAACTAAACACACCACCTCCGTGATAATGATTACCAGACATCCCTCCTGGTTTTGCCTGTACCTACCTACATCTTGTATCAATCCCACATTCCAGGTTTATCAGATTGGAGAATGTGAGTTTAGCTCTAATGAAACAGTTTTTGGAATTTGCATTTCCAAGGATTTTTTTTTATTATTCATTCATGGGACACGTGCATTGCTGGCTGGCCAACATTTATTGTAGCCATGATGTGGAGATGCCGGCGTTGGCATTCCAACGCCAAAATTTATTGCCCATTCCTAGTTGCCCGAGGCCAGTTGAGAGGCAACCACATTACAGTGGCTCTGGAGTCACATGTAGGCCAGACCGGGTAAGGATGGCAGATTTCCTTCCCAAAAGAACATGAGTGAACCAGATGGGTTTTTCTGACGATTGACAATGGTTTCATGGTCATCAGTAGATTCTTAATTCCAGATTTTAAAAATTGAATTCAAGAATGTATCCGCGAGAGTTTCCTTGAACAGTATGTAATGGAACCTATGAGGGAGCAAGCTATCCTAGATCTGGTCTTGTGTAATGAGACAGGAATAATTAATGATCTTGCAGTTAGGGATCCTCTTGGAAGAAGCGATCAGAGTATGGTTGAATTTAAAATACAAATGGAGTGTGAGAAGGTAAAATCCAATACCAGTGTCTTGTGCTTAAACAAAGGAGACTACAATGGGATGAGGGAGGAGTTGGCTAAGGTAGACTGGGAGCAAAAACTTTATGGTGAGACAATTGAGGAACAGTGGAGGACTTTCAAAGTGATTTTTCACAGTGCTCAGCAAACGTATATACCAGTGATCAGGAAGGTCTGTAGAAAAAGATAATCCGCCATGGATATCTAAGGAAATAAAGGAGGATATCAAATTGAAGGAAAATGCATTCAAAGTGGCAAGGAATAGTGGGAAACTAGAGGATTGGGAAATCTTTAAAGGTCAACAGAAAGCCATGAAAAAAGCTCTTAAGAAAAGTATGATGGATTATGAGAGTAAACTAGCTCAGAATATAAAAACAGATCGCAAAAGTTTCTACAAATATATAAAACAAAAAAGAGTGGCTGAGGTAAACATTGGTCTTTCAAAGGATGAGAAGGGGGATTTAATAATGGGGAAATGAGGAAATAGCTGAGGCATTGAACAGGTATTTTGTGTCAGTCTTCACAGTGGAAGACACAAATAACATGCCAAAAATTGATGACATGAAGGTTATGGCGGTGAGCACCTAGAAACAAACATTACACTGAGGGAGAATTTAGCATGGCCAATCCACCTAACCAACACATCTTTCAGGCTGTGGGAGGAAACTGGAGCACCCGGAGGAAACCCATGCAGACACAGGGAGAACGTGAAAACTCTGCACAGACAGTGACCCAAGCCAGGAATCGAACCCGTGTCCCTGGCGCTGTGAGGCAGCAGTGCTAACCACTGTGCCCATATATTTCTATCCGGTCTTAGACTTCCTTCTTCCTGACATTCCATCACTCGCCCTAGCACATGCCCTTCCACAACAGATGACCACACCTTTCTGTGTGGGTTTCCTCCGGGTGCTCCAGTTTCCTCCCACAGTCCAAAAGACGTGCTGGTTAGGTGCATTGGCCATGCTAAATTCTCCCTCAGTGTACCCAAACAGGCGCCGGAGTGTGGCAACATGGAGATTTTCGCAGTAACTTCATTGCAGTGTTAATGTAAGCCTACTTGTGACACTAATAAATAAACTTTACTTTTAGATTCCAGCATCCACGATAATTTGCTTTTTTAACTTGATCTCACTTTCTTGACAATCTCTTCTTGGCTACTTTCTTCAATGCTTCCATGATCTTCAGTAACTCCCTGATTTGTTGGTTTCTGATTTTGTCCTGTCACATCACTCCACACATCCATCCCAAGACCCGCAAATCATTAATGTCCAGTCATTGTTCCTCTGCTGTTAATGTCGGCCATGTTTCTGCACTATATAACAAAGCTGCTCTCACAAGGGTCTTATAGATTTTTCCTTTCAGTGTTAATGATACTTTTCTATCACATAACACTCCACTGCCATTCTTCCAATTAATACAACCAGAGCCAATCTGTTGTTTAACTTCTATTCCCAGATTTCCATCTTCGGCCACCACTGTCCCCAGTACTTGGAGCTTCTTACTTTTTCCAAATCTTCACCCATCATCGTTACTCCTTCACTGCCGTCCTCTCCACTAGGTTCAGAGTGATAAGTCCATAAATCAGATGGAGAGTTGGCTGGACGGCTGGTAAGTGATGCGGAGCAACGCCAACAGCATGGGTTCAGTTCCCATACCGGCTGAGGTTATTCATGAAGGTCCCGCCTTCTCAATCTTGATTTGATTTGATTTGATTTATCATTGTCACATGTATTAATATACAGGCAAAGCATACCGTTCATAGAGAAGGAAACAAGAGAGTGCAGAATGTAGTGTTACAGTCATAGCTAGGGTGTAGAGAAAGATCAACTTAATGCAAGGTAGGTCCATTTAAAATTCTGATGGCAGCAGGGAAGAAGCTGTTCTTGAGTCGGTTGGTACATTTCCTCCGAATTTTGTATCTTTTTCCCGACGGAAGAAGGTGGGAGAGAGAATGTCCGCGGTGCATGGGGTCCTTAATTATGCCGGCTGCTTTGCCGAGGCAGCGGGAAGTGTAGACAGAGTCAATGGATGGGAGGCTGGTTTGAGTGATGGATTGGGCTACATTCACGACCTTTTGTAGTTCCTTGTGATCTTGGGCAGAGCAGGAGCCGTACCAAGCTGTGATACAACCAGAAAGAATGCTTTCCATGGTGTATCTGTAAAGGTTGGTGAGAGTCGTAGCGGAGATGCCAAATTTCCTTAGTCTTCTGTGAAAGTAGTGGGCTTGTTGGACTTTCTTAACTGAGGTGCGGTGATCCTCAGGTTAAATCACCGCCAGTCAGTTTTCCCCTCACAAAGGGGAGAGCAGCCTATGGTCATCTGGGACTATGGTGAATTTACCTTTAACATAAATAGATCAACTGGTCTTCACACCCGTACACAGTTTCAGGATCATTTGAAGTGAAGTAGTAAATTGAGTGCCATCACATTAACCCAGTTGGGGCCTGCACTTTTATAGTACCTTTATTTGAAAGCTAATGAGAGTTTACAATAAGCTAAGGGGTCTTTCCGATGTGCTAAAATATTTAGAAGCTCATCCATTTTATATGTGGTTTATCTGGACTTCCAGAAGGTGCTTGACAAGGTGCCCTATAAAAGACTGATCCAGAAGGTGAGATCGCAGGGGATTATGGATAGAGGACTATGTGGATTGAGGATTGGCTGACTGACAGAAAGCAGAGGGTGGGGATAAATGGTCCTTCTCTGGCTGGCGAAATATAACTAGCGGGGTGTCACAGGGGTCAGTCCTCGGACCTCAACTGTTTACAATCTACATCAATGATCTGCAAGCAGGGACAGAGTGTAACATAGCATAATTTGCAGATTATACTGAAATAGGTGGGAAAACAGGCAGTGAGAGGATATAAAGATTCTAAGACGGATATAGATAGAAGAGGAGCTTGGGCCAAAATCTGGCAGATGGAGTTTAATGTGGATAACTGTGACGTTATCCATTTTGGCAGAAAAAAATAGAAAGGCAAATTATGACCTAAATGGAAATCAGATTCAAAATGTGTCTGGGCAGAGGGATCTGGGTGTCTGTGTTCATGAACCACAGAAAGTCGATACTCAGGTACAGCATGTAATCAAAAAGGCAAATGGGATTTTGACATTTATTGCAAAAGGACTGGATTATAAAAGCAGCGAACTGTTGTTGCAATTGTATAGGGAGTTGATGAGAGCACATCTGGAGGATTGTGTCCCAGTTTTGGTCTCCTTATTTAAGGAAGGATGTGGTGGCATTGGAGGCAGTTCAGAGAAGGTTCACGGGGTTGATGCTGGGGATGAAAGGGTTGACGTACGAGCAGAGATTGAATAGTTTGAGCTTGTACTCACTGGAGTTTAGACGGATGAGAAAGGATCTGATCGAGGTATATAAAATTTTAAAAAGGACGAATAACATTTCTTCTTGTGGGGCAATCTAGAACAAGAGGTCACAGGGATAGGTTGAGAGGCGGTAGATTTAACACTGAGATGAGGAGGAACGACTTCTCGCAGAGGGTGGTGAATTTGTGGAACTCGCTGCCCCATCGCGCGGGGGAGTCTGAATCATTGAATGGTTTCAAGAGGGAGATGGATAGGTTGCTGATATTAAAAAATGGAATGAGGGGATATGGGGAACAGTTGGGGAGTGGATTTGAGACCAGGAAGAGATCAGCCATGATCTGATTGAAAAGCAGAGCAGGCTCGAAGGACTGACTTTGCCGACTTCTGCTCCTAATTCCTATGTTCCTATTTCCTATGTTTTCAGTAAAAGCGAGGAATGCCAAAGGAACAAATATTTATTGACTGCAGCTCAGCCTTCAACACCATTATTTCCACAAAAGTCATCTCTAAACCCCCTGGCCTATGGCTCGGCTCCTCCCTCTGCGACTGGATCCAAGACTTTCTAACTCACAGACCAGAATCAGTAAGGATAGGCAACAACATCTCCTCCACAATCATCCTCAACACCGGTGCCCCACAAGGCTTTGTCCTCAGCCCCCTACTATACTCCTTATACACCTATGAATGTGTGGCCAATTTCCCCTCCAGTTCGACTTTCAAGTTTGCTGATGACACCACTGTAGTGGGTCGGATCTCAAACAATGATGAGACGGAGTACCGGAAAGGGATAGAGAATCTGGTGAACTGGTGCGGCAACAATAATCTCTCCCTCAATGTCAGTAAAACAAAAGAGATAGTCATCGACTTCAGGAAGTATCGTGGAAGACATGCCCCAGTCTACATCAATGGGGATGAAGTGGAAATGGTCGAGAGCTTCAGGTTTCTAGGTGTCCAGATCACCAATAAACTGTCCTGGTTCCTCCATGCCGATGCTATAGTTAAGAAAACCCACTAACGCCTCTCCTTTCTCAGGAAGGAAATTTGGCATGTCCGCTACGACTTTCACCAACTTTTACAGATGCACCATAGAAAAGATCTTTTCTGGTTGTATCACAGCTTGGTCTGGCTCCTGGTCTGACTGCAAAGGGTCATGAAGGAAACTCAGTCCATCACGCAAACCAGCCTCCCATCCATTGACTCTGACTACACTTCCCGCTGCCTCGGAAAAGCAGCCAGCAGACCCCACGCACCCCGGACATTCTCTCTTCCACCTTCTTCCGTCGGGAAAAAGATACAAAGTCTGAGGTCATGCACCAACCGACCCAAGAACAGCTTCTTCCCTGCTGCCGTCAGACTTTTGAATGGCCCGACCATGTATTAAGTTGATCTTTCTCGACACCCTAGCTATGACTGCAACACTACATTCTGCACCCTCTCCTTTCCTTCTCTATGAACGGTATGTTTTGCCTGTATAGCGCGCAAGAAACAATACTTTTCACCATATACTAATGCACGTGACAATAATAAATCAAATCAAAATCAAACAGAGATGTGGTGTGCGATGCAGAGTTTGGGTTGAGTTACCTATTGAGTAATAAATGGTTAAGAGTTAGTGATGACACAGAATATCGCAGAACCTCAAACCGCCAAGAAAGGCCATTCAGCCCAATGTAGCTGTGCTGGCTCTTTGAAGGAGGTTTCCAATTAGTTTAACTCTTCAGCTTTATGCCGATTGTTTGCTTCAGTTTCTCTGAGATTCAATTTGCTTTTGACAGTTACTATCGAATCTGTTTCTACCATCCTTTCAGGCAGTGTATTCCGGGATCATAACTACTTTCTGCGTGCAAGATAAATCTCTCCAGCTTCCCCCTGGTTCTTTTACCAATTATTTTAAATCTGTGTCCTCTGGTTACCCAGCCTCCTGCCAGTGGAAACACTTCCTATTTACTCCATCAATTTGGATCATTTTAAACAGCTCCATTACATTTCTTTTAACCTTCTCTGCTCTAAGGCGAGCAATCCGCTTTCGGTGCGTTGTGCCTGCACGTGTGTGTGTGTGTGCACGTGTCGTGTGTATGTGTTTGTGAGCACATGTGCGTACATGCACCTTTGTGTTTGTGCACGTATGGGCTTGTGCAAGTATCTGTGTCCGTGATCATGCATGTGCATGCGTCTGTGTGTGTGGGCACATGTGGCTGTGTGTATGTATGTGTGTGCCTGTGTGTGTGTGCATATGTGTGTATGTGTGTGTGTGTGTGTGTGTGTGTGAGCATGTACATATGTGCATATATGCGTGCATGTGAGTGTCCGTGTTTGTGTGCACATGTGTGCAAGTGTATGTGAGTGTGTGTGAGCGCATATGTGTGTACGTCAGTGTGTTAGTGTATGTCAGTGGGTGTGTGTCTATATGTGTGAGTACATGTGTGTGTGAGTGTGTGTGTGTGCATGCCTGTGTGCATGTGCGTGTGTACCATGTGACAGCCATGTCTTCAACTGCCCAAGTCCTACGATCTGAAATTCCCTTTCTAAATGTCAGCGGCTCCACCTCTCTCCTCCTTTAAGAAGTTCCTCAAAACATAACTTTTTCATCAAGTTTTTGGCCAACTCACCTGATACCTGTCGCTGTGGCTTGGTGTCAGATTTGGTTAGATAATCCTCCGGTGAATCAGCTTGGGACAGTTATGTGTGTGAAGTTGTTATTGATTCTGCTGAGCAGCGCAATGAGGAGTTACGGCTGGATATAATGCTCTCAAAGTTCTAGAATTACTGGTAGCTAACCTGTTAACCTGTGAGGCTGCATTAGTGGTACGTGCTTCCACAGAATGGTGCTCCACCTGCCCTAATACAGAGAAGCAAAAAGTCCATTGACCCATCGGTCTGGGCAATGACAAATTGTGATTCCAGGTTTATTTAAACAAGTCTGACGGATGATCCATGTCCGTAAGGGGTGCCAGAGAAACCCACCCTGACAGTCCCACCCTGATACACACACACTGGAAAACTGGAATAGAATCATAGAATCCCTACAGTGCAGATGGAGACCATTCAGCCCATCAAACCTGCACCAACTCTCCGACAACAAGCCCACCCAGGCTGTGACTCCATTTACCCCACTAATCCCCCTAACCTACACACCTTGAGACACTAAGGGGTAATTTAGCGTGGCCAATCCACCTAACCTGCACATCTTTGAAGTGTGGGAGGAAACCAGAGCACCCGGAGGAAACCCACGCAGACACAGGAAGAACGTGCAAACTCCACACAGTCACCCAAGGCCAGAATCGAACCCAGGTCCCTGGCGCTGTGAGGCAGCATTGCTAACCACTGTGCCACCGTGCTGCCCAATAATAGCGCAATACTCTGATAATGGAACCTGAAGAATCAGGCCTTCTGCTGAAGAAGCAAATTGTCATGCACAGTAGCTCAAACCCCCTCTCGGAATGACTAATTCTGTCTGTAATATTACACCAGCTTTTTGGATTGCACAGTGGTTAGCACTGCTGCCTCTAGCGCCAGGGGCCTGGGTTTGATTCATCTGAAACATCGAATGCAGACTCGCAAATTTCTGAGCTTTTTGTTCTCTGTTGCGGCTCAGTTGGTAACACCCTCAGCTCTTGGGTCAGATGGTTATGGGTTCAAATCCCACTGCAAAGAAACAAGCATAGTATCTGGGCTCAAACCAGCATGCTAGAGGAGTGTGTTTGAGAAGAGACATTAACCAAAGACCTTATCTCCCCTTTCAGGTAGACCCCATGGCATAGCTACAAAGGGAAGCAAGAATGTTCTTCCAGATCTCCTGCCCTCAACCAATCTCTCACAAAAAGAGATGAACTTACTCATTGCTCATTGCTTATTGTGGAATCTTGCTGTGCACATATTGGTTGCCCCTTTTCCCAGCTTAAAACAGTGACTCTAATTCATAAAACATCCCAAGGCTGTGAAGGTCACTACAGAAATATTAGGGTCTAGACCTGAAACTCCAAGGTACACTATGAAGTTAGACTAGACCCCAACTATTTTTGATTTTGACATTAGTGCAAGGGTAAGGTGTTTCACTCCAGGTGTGATTCTATTGACACACTAGCAACCTTTTATTAAAGTAAACCTTAGTTAGCAATACAGTTTACCTATAACAAAAAGAATTAGCGTAACTTTTACCAATTTAAATGCCTTAGCATGACAAGATGCAATTCTTAACTGCTAACCTATCTCTATTAGTTCCAATTGAAACAATATTCTTCATAGACATAAACCCCTCTTCAAAATCAGTTAGAAAACAACTGGCTTATGTGCTGGTGCATGGGCTGCTACTCCACCAGCCTCCAGAACACCTCTGGAGAGGGATACCTATTGTCTAGCAGGTTGCAAACAGCAACCTCCAGAGAGAGAGAAAAGAGTTGTTGCTCCTTACAGAATCTAAGCAGAATTCACCTCCTTGTCTCTGTAAACATAACTCCTCCTACTGATGCATGACAATACTAATTAGCCAACCTAATTAAACCCTACTCTGAAACCCCAGGGGACAACCCAAAAAACTGCATTAGCTCAGATTAAAAAAAACACTCCAATAACTAGGATTAGTTATTCTTCTCCATTCTCAGCATGCAGGCTACCTGGAGCAGACAAAGCGGCACCAAATAAGCAGAGCTGAATCTTAAATATATCCTTCATAAGAAACATGATATAAATGCATTTCTTAAAGGCACAGTATTGTCACACTATAGTAAAGAAATTTGCTATTCGCCCGCCTTCTGTACAGTGAACTAGCCACAGGTCAATACCTCCTGGGCATCCATACCTCCTCTTTCAAGGATGCCTGTAAGATATGAAGATGGCGGACATTGACACTGGCGCCCTGACCTCCAGAGGCTGATTGTTTGGAAGGGCTTTGGAAGAGATGAGCAGGTGTGGAAAGCTCATCTGTCAAAGAACAAAGAACAAAGAACAGTACAGCACAGGAAACAGGCCCTTCGGCCCTCCAAGCCTGTGCCGCTCCTTGGTCCAACTAGACCAATCGTTTGTATCCCTCCATTCCCAGGCTGCTCATGTGACTATCCAGGTAAGTCTTAAACGATGTCAGTGTGCCTGCCTCCACCACCCTACTTGGCAGCGCATTCCAGAAGTGGGGGGGGGGCAGGAGAAAACAGGCCAGCAAATTGTGCACCCCCTCAGAGCTGGCCTTGCCAGAGTGCGACTGCGGAGAGCCACACCAGGTGATGGTTAACGCAGAGTTAATCATCATGTCGCAAACCATCTTCTCATGAGGCGGAAGGCTGTCAAGATGGTCGTACCGTGATCCACCCCGCTTCCTGCCAACTTTGTCCTTGGTGCAATCTCTGTCATCTTCCCCAGACAGGGGTTCACTCAGGCCCGGGGGACGATTTTCAGCCTGCGCTCCCCGTCAGCTGGAGCAGTGACCTGGGTACAAAATATGGCTTTATCGGGAAATATGGTTCTCACCAGTGGGATCACATTTTCTGATTTTCCAGGCCTGTCACCAGCAGCGTAACGAGAATCCGCCACAGAAAGTTGGGAATGTCAGTGAAATACATCATAGAACATAGAACATAGAACATTACAGCGCAGAACAGGCCCTTCGGCCCACGATGTTGCACCGACCAGTTAAAAAAAAACTGTGACCCTCCAACCTAAACCAATTTCTTTTCGTCCATGAACCTATCTACGGATCTCTTAAACGCCCCCAAACTAGGCGCATTTACTACTGATGCTGGCAGGGCATTCCAATCCCTCACCACCCTCTGGGTAAAGAACCTACCCCTGACATCGGTTCTATAACTACCCCCCCTCAATTTAAAGCCATGCCCCCTCGTGCTGGATTTCTCCATCAGAGGAAAAAGGCTATCACTATCCACCCTATCTAAACCTCTAATCATCTTATATGTTTCAATAAGATCCCCTCTTAGCCGCCGCCTTTCCAGCGAAAACAATCCCAAATCCCTCAGCCTCTCCTCATAGGATCTCCCCTCCATACCAGGCAACATCCTGGTAAACCTCCTCTGCACCCTCTCCAAAGCCTCCACATCCTTCCTGTAATGTGGGGACCAGAACTGCACACAGTACTCCAAGTGCGGCCGCACCAGAGTTGTGTACAGTTGCAACATAACGCTACGACTCCTAAATTCAATCCCCCTACCAATAAACGCCAAGACACCATATGCCTTCTTAACAACCTTATCTACTTGATTCCCAACTTTCAGGGATCTATGCACACATACACCTAGATCCCTCTGCTCCTCCACACTATTCAAAGTCCTCCCGTTAGCCCTATACTCAACACATCTGTTATTCCTACCAAAGTGAATTACCTCACACTTCTCCGCATTAAACTCCATCCGCCACCTCTCGGCCCAACTTTGCAACCTGTCTAAGTCTTCCTGCAAACTACGACACCCTTCCTCACTGTCTACCACACCACCGACTTTGGTGTCATCAGCAAATTTGCTAATCCACCCAACTATACCCTCATCCAGATCATTAATAAATATTACAAACAGCAGTGGCCCCAAAACAGATCCCTGAGGTACACCACTTGTAACCGCACTCCATGATGAATATTTACTATCAACCACCACCCTCTGTTTCCTATCCGCTAGCCAATTCCTGATCCAATTTCCTAGATCACCCCCAATCCCATACATCTGCATTTTCTGCAGAAGCCTACCATGGTGAACCTTATCAAACGCCTTACTAAAATCCATATATACCACGTCCACTGCCTTGCCCCCATCCACCTCCTTGGTCACTTTCTCAAAAAACTCAATAAGGTTAGTAAGGCACGACCTACCTGCCACAAAACCATGCTGACTATCACCTATCAATTCATTACTCTCCAAATAACTATAAATCCTATCCCTTATAATTTTTTCCAACATCTTGCCGACAACAGAAGTGAGACTCACCGGTCTATAATTCCCGGGGAAGTCTCTGTTCCCCTTCTTAAACAATGGGACAACATTCGCTAACCTCCAATCTTCTGGTACTATACCAGAGGCCAACGACGACCTGAAGATCAGAGCCAGAGGCTCTGCAATCACTTCTCTTGCCTCCCAGAGAATCCTTGGATAAATCCCATCCGGACCAGGGGATTTATCTATTTTCAGACCCTCCAGAATATCCTGCACATCCTCCTTATCAACTGTAATACTGTCTATTCTACTCCCTTGCAACCCAGTGTCCTCCTCAGCTATATTCATGCCCCCTTGCGTGAACACCGAAGAGAAATATTGGTTCAATGCTTCACCAATCTCCTCCGGTTCCACACATAACTTCCCTCTGCCATCTATAACTTATCAGCATCTTATTAGCGAGCCTTCCCGTCAGGAATTCACCCCTCACTGAATGTTCTACAGGCGCCCGTGTGACATCAGAACCAGAACCTGGCAACCTCACCCCCTGCAGGGGGTATCAGATGTGAGCGATCACATTGCCATCACCCTCCAGGGTGCCAATTGCAGGAGGGGACATGGAGAGGATGTGGACAACACAGTTAAATGCAACCCTGAGCCAGGAGGGTGGTGGTGATGGAGAGGGGGGGGGAGGGGGGGGGGGGGGGGGGGTTCAGTCTTGGTATCTTGGGAAGGTGGTGGGGGAGGGTTCACTCACAGGCCTGAGCAGCCCTTCATGTCTGCCAACCCTCAGGTTGCAAGGTGGCTGGTTTGCAGGCACCGCTTCCCGTGCCCCCTTCTTGGGCTTGTGGCGATATCACCGCTGAGGGATTGCCCTTCCAGAGTGACAGCTGGAAAGTGGGTGAGAGCAGGTGTATCATTGAACCCCTACAGGGCAGAAGGAGGCCATTCGGCCCATCGAGTCTACACTGACCACAATCCCATCCAGGCCCTATTCCCATAACCCCACATATTTACCCTGCTAATCTCCCTGACACTAAGGGGCAATTTAGCATGGCCAATCCACCTAACCCGCACACCTTTGGACTGTGGGGAGAAACCGGAGCACCCGGAGGAAACCCACGCAGACACAGGGAGAATGTGCAAACTCCATACAGACAGTGACCCAAGCCGGGAATCGAACCTGGGTCCCTGGCGTTGCGAGGCAGCGGTGCTAACCACTGTGCCACCCCTTACTTCTTTCGACACTGTTGCCACATCCTCCTATAGAGCAAGATGGCACTCACTGTGGCGGCCATGGCCGCCCAGGCAGGGGGCGATAATTTGCTTGGTGGGAGTTTGCCCGATAGGATATCACGCCTCGGCTGGGCACCACCCAGGAGTTTGGTGAGGGCTCCCACTGTGGAAGGTGTTGCTGTCTTCTGGGCAGCCAACACCCCACTGGATTAGGAATGAATGCGGGCGGGTGGGGAGGGGGGGGGAATGGGGGGGAGCGTTTAAAAGCAGCCCCTTACTCCACTGATTGCAGAGATTAAGTTTCCCCAGGGCGAGCCAATCAGGGGCAAGCTGGCTCGAGCGCTGCGTGAAACATGTGTCAAATTGTATTTTGGGAGGGGGCTGAACATACGGCGAGTTTTCCCACCATCGGGATTCTCCCCGGGTTCCTCGCCTGGGCCGACACTTTGAAAGAAAATGAAAAATTCCGCTCCTTGTCCCAAGTTCCAATTTTTCATGTCGGAATAGAAACATAGAAACCTGGGCGATAGGAGCAAGAGAAGGCCATTCGGCCCTTCGAGCCTGCTCCGCCATTCATCACGACCATGGCTGATCGTCCAACTCAATAGCCTGCAGAATCCAAGCAGTGAGTCTGAGTGGTACTATTTGGCTATGGCAGCCATCACCACCCCACACTTGCCTGATTCCCATGCCCGGAGGAAGGGTCTAGTGGGCTGGGGGAAGAGGGGGGAATTAGGATGTCAGGGAACAAGACAGGGGAGTGGGAAGACAGACTGATTATCCCCTTCCAAACCACGCAGTAACTTCATTGCAGTGTTAATGTAAGCCTGCTTGTGACGCCAATAAATAGACATTTAAACTTTAAACCCTGTGGATGCTAAACCCCGGCTTGCCTGCTTGACTGAGGACCCAGGACAGTGACCCTGGATCCTTGCTGTCATGTCTAACTTTAGCATGTTAATGCTCCTCCACAGAACAGCGTTCCAGCCTCTTATACATTACTGCCTTAATTGCGCGACCCTGAGTCTCCCTCAGGAGACAGAATCAAAGCTTCAAATGGCTGTCCAGCTGTCGGTATGTGTCAATTGAATAGCTCAAACTGACAATGTCACATTTTGATATCCAGTACAGTGAAATATTGGCATTAAAATCAGTGAGAGCCTCCTCTGTGAGATAAAGCTCACAGCCGTGCGTTAGGTTGTGCCTGCTAATATTCTGGTGCTGCTGCATCACCCCCGGGCTGAATTGTCACAGCAATGAAATAAGTTTATTTGTGAAAGGCAGCGTTTATTCTATAAGGTGAGCTGGGTCTCAGACATCATGAGGAAGCAGCAGGGAGGCAGCCCACCTGTGGGGCGAGAGAAGGAGCTCAGGCTTGGACGCGGCCCAAATCTCTGCCTCTGCCTTCTGTGCTCATCAGAATCTTGGAAGCCGACTGCAGCGCTCTGGAACAAATGGGTTTTAATCTCAGCCTGCTGGTCTCCATAGCAAAGGGCTTGTTCAAAAACCCGCCTCGAAGTCTGCACACTTCCACAACTTCCTGCAGACGGTGTGTGAGGCAAAGGGGGGGGGGGCAGCTGAGGGCAGGGAAGTGCTTTGGTGGGGGTCGGGAGAATCTCAAGTGTCTCAACAGACAGGCACTGCCTGTATTATATCGGCCGGTAATGTACCTCAGTGAGTGTGTGTGGAGAGAACCATACATACCCTGCTGTAGCAACATTGCATGTGGAGTCCGTGTGGGGCCCATGTAATGAATAACAGTACAACATGCTAAGACTAATGGACAGAGGGTTATCTTGGCTTGAAGCGTTGGCTCTATTCTCTCTCCACAGATGCTGTTAGACTTGCTGAGATTTTCCAGCATTTTCTGTTTTTGTTATTGATGTTAAGCTGCTTCCAGCCCAATGTTTTCGTCACCCAATCAACACTCCTTAGCAGAGCCAAACATTCCTCTTCAACAATTGCCTCCCCTCCCATCTCTTCTCCTCAACATGTCGGCTCAAGTTGGTGATTTTTCCCAGAGCTCCCTGTTTGAATCCGTCCAATCAGATTACCACCCTCACACTGTGCCAAAACGGTTCTTATAAAAAAATCACATCCTAAGTGACAATATATTCAAGATGGCGCCTGGGCGAGGTGACTTCTTGCAAGCTGTGTCCAGCGTACCCTCTAATTCTATATTTCACTCCCATCACTCAAACCAGCCTCCCATCCATTGACTCCGTCTACACTTCCCATTGCCCCGGCAAAGCAGCCAGCATAATTAAGGACCCCACGCACGCCCGGACGTTCTCTCTTCCACCTTCTTCCGTCGGGAAAAAGATACAAAAGTCTGAGGTCACGTACCGACCGACACAAGAACAGCTTCTTCCCTACTGCTGTTAGACTTCTGAATGGACCTACCTTATATTAAGTTGATCTTTCTCTACACCCCAGCTATGACTGTAACATTACATTATGCACCCTCTCCTTTCCTTCTCCACTATGCACTCTATGAACGGTATGCTTTGTCTGTATAGGGCGCAAGAAACAATAATTTTCCACTCTGCCCCAATATATGGGACAATAATAAATCAAATCAAATCAAATATGATAAAGATTGTCGAACCCTCCTCCGCTCTTCTCAACCTTCTCAATCTCTGACACACCATTTGCTATCAATTCCTCTCCAACATTGTCCAACTGGATGGACACTGTACTCACCTGATTCCATCCTCATCTCTCTGGTCGTTAGTGGAGGGCCATTTACAGTGGCTTCTCGTCCTGCTCCTGCACCATTATCTCCAGTGCTCCTACACCAAGGATCACTCCTCATGGCCCCCTCCTCTTTCTCACCGACATCACACTTGATGATACCATCCTCAAATGCGTCAATTTGCACACGTACACTGACAACACCCACATCACGGCCGGCTCTCCCGACCCCCCCCCCCCCCCCCCCCCCACTCTCTCGTAATTGTCAAACCGTGTATCTGACAGCCATTACTGGATGGGCAGTAATTTTACACAACTGATGTAATAACTCGAGGCGACTCAATGTGGCCAGAAACAAGCTGAAGCTTGCATTGACGGAGAACAGGTATGTACAACTAAGGGTTCCACAGCATGACTATATCCTATAACATCCTGAGTCCAGCTGCAGCCTTCCAGCCCTGGGTAGGCCCGCCCTCGCTCCCGATTGGCCCAAGTTTGAGTGCTCGCACTCCATTGGTTCCAGCCCCAGTCATATGGCCCACGAAGGACCGTCCATTAAAGGGGCTTCAAGCTTTTAGGTGTCCAGATCACCAACAACCTGTCCTGGTTCCTCCATGCTAACACTGTAGTTAAGAAAGCCCATCAATGCCTCTACTTTCTCAGAAGACTAAGGAAATTCGGCATGTCCGCTACGACTCTCACCAACTTTTACAGATGCACCATAGAAAGCATATTTTCTGGTTATATCACAGCTTGGTATGGCTCCTGCTCTGCCCAAGACCGCAAGAAACTACAAAGGGTTGTGAATTTAGCCCAGTCCATCACGCAAACCAGCTCCCATCCATTGACTCCGTCTATACTTCCCGCTGCCTTGGAAAAGCAGCCAGCATAATTAAGGACCCCATGCATCCCGGACATTCTCTCTTCCACCTACTTCCGTCAGGAAAAGGATACAAAGTCTGAGATCACGTATCAACCGACTCAAGAACAGCTTCTTCCCTACTGCTGTCAGACGTTTGAATGGACTTACCTTGCATTAAGTTGATCTTTCTCTACACCCTAGCTATGACTGTAACACTACATTCTGCACCCTCTCCCTTTCTTCTTCTCTATGTACTCTATGAACGGTATGCTTTGTCTGTATAGCGCGCAAGAAACAACTGATTTGATTTGATTTATTATTGTCACATACAGTGAAAAGTATTGTTTCTTGCACGCTATACCGACAAAACATACCGTTCATAGAGAAGGAAAGGACAGGGTGCAGAATGTCATGTTGCAGTCATAGCTAGGGTGTAGAGAAAGATCAACTTAATGCAAGGTAAGTCCATTCAAACGTTTGACAGCAGCAGGGAAGAAGCTGTTCTTGAGTCGGTTGGTACGTGACCTCAGACTTTTGTATCTTTTTCCCAAAGGAAGAAGGTGGAAGAGAGAATGTCCGGGGTGCGTGGGGTCCTTAATTATGCTGGTTGCTTTGCCGAGGCAGCAGGAAGTGTAGACAGAGTCAATGGATGGGAGGCTGGTTTGCGTGATGGATTGGACTACATTCATGACCTTTTGTAGTTTCTTGCGGTCTTGGGCAGAGCAGGAGCCATACCAAGCTGTGATACAATAGAAAGAATGCTTTCTATGGTGCATCTGTAAAAGATGGTGGGAGTCATAGCTGACATGCCAAATTTCCTAGTCGCCACACTCTGGTGCCTATTTGGGTACACTGAGGGAGAATGTAGCATGGCCTATGCACCCTAACCAGCACGTCTTTCAGACTGTGGGAGGAAACCGGAGCACCCGGAAGAAACCCATGCAGACACGGGGGGAACGTGTTGACTCCACACAGACAGTGACCCAAGCCAGGGATTGAACCCGGGTCCCTGGCACTGAGAAGCAGCAGTGCTGAACACTGTGCCATCCTGAAGGCCCTGCCTTCTCAACTTTGTCCCTAGCCTTAGGGGTGCTGATCCTCAGGTTAAATCGCCACCGGTCACCTCTCCCCCTCAATGTGGATGTCATCCGGGACTGTGGCAACTTCACCTTTTGAACGAAATAGTTTCCCTTGCATCTTTAAAACAGACGTTTCCCATGCTAACTGTATCATTTTAATAAGAGGCAGCGTATATATTATCTCATTTTGATAATGACAGAGCAATTCTCAAAGCTGATCTAATAAAAAAAGCAATACCTATAGCTAATTAGAATTTAAACCGTATTTTCCCTTTTCTGATTGCACATTACATTTATACTCTCCTGAAAGCACCTCGCAAACACTTAATGGTACATTTTACACCCTCTAATGCTGTAAATTGTTAATGAATCTTCACCTGTCTAACTCCCCTAATGAATCAGCCTGGTTAAGCCAGTGAGTAATTTTAACATCACAGTTAAGCTTCCTGTCCTGTGCTGAGCTAACCTGATCAAAAGTTTGAGATTGTTATTCTTTTTGGGTGGAGTTTGCACATTCTCCCCGTGTCTGCGTGGGTTTCCTCCTGGTGCTCCGGTTTTCTCCCACACTCCAAAGATATTCATAGAAACCCGGTTTCCTCCGGGTGCTCCGGTTTCCTCCCACAGTCCAAAGATGTAGGGGTGAGATGGATTGGCCGTGCTAAATTGCCCCTTAGTGTCAGGGGGACTAGCTAGAGTAAATGCATGGGGTTATGGGGATAGGGCCTGGGTGGGATTGTGGTCGGTGCAGACTTGATGGGCCGAATGGCCTCCTCCTGCACTGTCGGATTCTATGTGATTCTATGTCTGGATTTTACTCTTGGGGTGTGTCCCAAGTCAACACAACCAGAAACGGATGTGACACCTACTCCCAACCGAGATCACGTTAACGCGGGATTACACTGGGTGGCCAATTAGGGTCTGCACAGCGTGAAATGGAACTGCTAGTTGGGTTTCCAGTGGCCGGGGTGGGAACGTGTCAGATGTCAGGTCCAATGGGGACCTGGTGGGGGTTAAAAACAGAAGAAGGGTGCTAGGAGTTGTTGGGGAGGCTGAGGGACTTGCCCGGAAGCGTTCCCATAACTGTCCCTGGTGCTAAGTCATGGTCTCAGCACTTGGAGGCCATGGAAGGCAGGAGGGCAAGCCGGGCGAGCACTCCAACCCTCCCATTGAGTGCCTGAGAATTCTGGTGGAGGATGTCAGTGCCAGGTGCCAAAGTCTCATGCCCAGGGATGGCAAGAGATTGCCTCACCTGACCCAAAAGGCCTGGGCAGGGGTCAGTGGGCATGACGTGGTGCGTCACACATGGATTCAGTGCCACATGGAGTTCAATGATCTTCTGCAAGCAGCAAGGGTAAGATGGCATGGATCTGTGTGGAGTAGCATAATGGACTGCCTGTTGCTCGGTACGCTCAGGGGGCGAAAGATTGTGTGTGCCAGCTGGCACTGAAGCCTACCCTGCCAAGGCTGAGATGTTAGCATGATTGGCCTCAGTACATGGGAGGGTGAGGTGTGCCATTGTGACATGGCACACTAACTGGCCATTGGGTGGTAGATGTGCAGGGAGATCTGGCGGATATTCCTGAGAGTCTGTGTGCCATGGTCTCTGTCGTGGAGGAACCCGTGCGGTGCTGAGCTGACCCTGAGCCCCCTCCATGGACAGCGTGGTGACCATCATGAAAGGCAGCTCCGAGAACAGGAATCCCAGGGGTCACCCTTAGACCTGCAATCCAGCACAATGGCTGTGACCTCAGGAGGTCACTGCCAGTGTGAGAGGTGGATGAGGGACCGAGTATACCTCCAATGCTGTTGCCAGTGAGGGAGGTGGGCAGGGTGGCACCAAGATACAGCACCCACAGAGTAAGTTGAAGGCACCTTGAGCACAATATTGGGTTTGTCACGGGTGACATTCTTTGCGTTCATTATTTTGATGTTTGGGTTCAGGATGGCAATTTTTGTAAGTTCACTTTCTGTTTATGTGAAGTCAGATAAACATTTATTTTGCTTCAATGAGCTGAGTTGGCTGGATGTTTTGAACAGTGGCCGGTTGCTGCACAGCTTTGTAACTATGGCGATGTGTGGTGCTGGGCTTCTGGGTGAGGTTCTCATTTAATGATTGGTTACAAAAGGGGACAGTGCCATTGGCACGAATAAGCATTGAGACCGTGGAGACCTAGCTGAAGGTTCAGAGGATCAAAGCATCCCTCGGGTCCCTGTCCCTGTGTGTGTTCCTGTCGCTCACATCAATGTCTTCACCCTGCGGCCTTCCTCAGACCCCTCACTGGAGGAGTCCTCCTCTATAACCCGTGGAGATGCTTCACTTTCCACAGTCTCCACCGGGGTCCCCCTTGCCAGAGGTGAATGGTATAGGGTGCAGCCAAAGCTATGAGGGAGACACCCTCTGGAGGACACTGCAATGCATCCCCCCCCCCCCCGATCGGTCCAGCTATCTCCCGCGTAGTTCTCTCAATCGCTGCCCTTGTGGAGGCGTGGCTCCTGTCGTGTCTTTCCTCAGCCTCAGTGCTCGGATGTCAGAGTGGGGTCATCAGCCACCTCATCAAGGGATGACCCTTGTCATCCAGGGGTCACCCATCCAATCGTGCAGGAGCCATGAACAGCCTTGGTACCTGTGAGTGCCGCAGGATGTCAGCATGATGTGAGTACCAGGGTAACGGGCACAGACCTGGAGAATCCATGCCCTGAGGTCGCAGACAATCTGAACATTCATTGAGTGGAAGCCCTTTCGGTTAACGAAAGCTCCCGACACCTGCTGGAGCCTCGATGGCCACGTGAGTGTAATCGATGGCTGGATACGGGGAGAACCTAGCCACTGCCCTGGAGCCTCGGGCTCTCTCTGATTAGCTGCCCTTGTCTGTCGGTAGTGGGTGAACGTGAGGATGTGTCTGAAGATGGCGTCAGTGACCAGCTGACACACAGCGTGCGGCTAATTGAGGGACGCACAGATCCCCCACTGACCCCTGGAAAGAATGGGTGGAGTAGAGGTCGGGGGTCACTGTGACCTTCGAACCCACTGGCATGAGGTGTCCGTCCACACGGCTGGAGGTGATTTCCAGACCAATCGTTTGACGTTTTGCTGTGTCCCTGGAGAGGCGGAGCCTCCTGAGGCACTCGGATATTTGGAGGTAGTCGGAGCGGTGCCAGTAGACGCTAACCGCTGGGTAATGGCGTCCATGACCCTCCTGCCCTGGCCTCCCTGCTGTCCCTACACCAACTGAGCCCGTGCCTCTCCTCTTGCTGGATTCTGCCTGTGCTCAACTGCCCACCACACCCACTACCCCTCCTGAGACCGCACCTGGAGTATTGTGTGTGGTCTTTGTTTCCTCATCTAGGCTTGCAATGGAGGGAGAGCAGCAAAAGTTCACCAGACTGATCCCTGGGATTGCCATATGAGGAGAGATTGGGTTGAGTGGGCCTGTATCCACTGGAATTTAGAAGAACTGAGAGGGGACCTGATTGAAATGTATGTCATTCTGACAAGGCCTGGACTGACTGAATGGAAGGATGTTGTTTCCTCTGGTTGTGGGGGAGGAAGCTGTTTCTAGAACAAGGGGTCACAGTCTCAGGATGCGGGTCAAAGAACAAAGAAAATTACAGCACAGGAACAGGCCCTTCGGCCCTCCAAGCCTGCACCAACCATGCTGCCCGTTTGAGCTATGCCCGTTGGCCATTTAGGTCTGAGATGAGGAGAAACTCAGAGCGGGGTGAGCCTTTGGAATTCTCTACCACAGAGGCCTGTGGAGACCAAGTTGCTGAATGTATTTAAGAAGGAAATAGATAGATTTCTAGACTTTAAAGCATCAAGGGGGGGGTGGGGGGGGGAATGGGCAGTGCATGGGGGTTTGGTGTTGCGATAGAAGATTAACTATGATGGAATGCACTGTCTGAGAGGGTGGTAGAGGTGGGTTGCCTCACATCCTTTAAAAAGCACCTGGATGAGCACTTGGCACGCCATAACATTCAAGGCTATGGGCCAAGTGCTGACAAGTGGGATTAGGTGGGCAGGTCAAGGCATTTCATGCGTCAGTGCAGACTCGATGGGCCGAATGACCTACTCCTGCTCCTACTTTCTATATTTCTAGGTTAACAATGGCAGCAAATCATTGTTATAATGGCATCATATTCTACCGACACTGCATACTTCCAGCACACACTCAGAATGCCTCATGATGCCCTAATCAAGATGGCATTGGGCATGCGCCACACTGGACAAAGGCAATGCAGACACCATTTTACTTCCAAAATGGCAACTGTAACAATAACACTACCAGTGCGACATGTAAGGCCTTTTAGCCAATGGGCATCAAGGGGCTGGTGACTGGGTAAAACTCCTCAGACTGTGTTTAATTCTAACTGTGTGTAACGCCTCTGCTGTCTCAGGAAGCGAAGGAAATTTGGCATGTCCGCTACAACTCTCACCAATTTTTACAGATGCACCATAGAAGGCACCCCTTCTGGTTGTATCACAGTTTGGTATGGCTCCTGCTCTGCCCAAGACCGCAAGAAAATACAAAGAGTTGTGAATGAAGCCCAATCCATCACGCAAACCAGCCTCCCATTCATTGATTCTGTCTACACTTCCCGCTGTCTCGGAAAAGCAGCCAGCATAATCAAGGTCCTCACGCACCCCGGACATTCTCTCTTCCACCTTGCGCCAGGAATCAGTGGGAGGTTGATTGCCATATCTAAATCTCAATTTCAGCATCAGTATCGAGTCTGGGAGGGTATTGTCTGGGCTTGCTAATGTTTCCCGCTCCACCAGGAGAGGTTCCCACCACCCGGGATTAAAGCTGGTCTCCATCAAAGGGGAGCAGGTGTGATGACCTCACTGGTGGGGGCAAAGGCCACTGAGCTCCCCCCCCCCCCCCCCCACCCCACCCCCGGGAGGTCGGGGCGGTGAGAGGTGCCCCTTGGGCCATGCCAGCCTGGCACACTGGCACTGCCCATCAGGCACTGGGCAGTGCCAAGGGGGCAGAGCATGAGGTGGGGGGGTGGGCTGATCTGGTGGCAGTGGGGATGGGGACCGCTGCACAGTCTGCTTTTCCCACCCGTCGGACGCTTAGGCCGAAACTCTACCACCTTGCCCACCCAGAATCGGAGTGGGCGAGCGCCCAACGACAGAAGTCTCACTCGAGCATGGCCGTAAAATCCCTCCCTTGGTTTCTTTTTGGGTAAATCGCCCCCTACATTCTGCACCCTATCCTTTCCTTCTCCAGTCCAAAGATGTGCAGGGTAGGTGGATTGGCCATACTAAATTGCCCTTTAGTGTCAGGGTGATGAGCTAGGATAAATGCATGGGGTTACGGGAATAGGGCCTGGGTGGGATTGTGGTTGGTGCAGACTCGATGGGCCGAATGGCCTCCTTCTGCACTGTAGGGATTCCACGATTCTATGATTCTCCCCATGTACTCTATGAAGACTATGCTCTGTCTGTATAGCACGCAAGAAACAGTACTTTTCACTGTATCCCAATACGCGTTACAATAATAAATCAAATCAAATCAAAAACCTTATTGAAGCACCACAGAGTTCAACATTACCGCTGTGTATATTTCATAAAGAATTTTGCTCTTTATAATGAAAATATTGAAATTTTGTAATGTTCTCATTGCGAAAGTGAAGCTGCTCAGTGTGCACCTCACTCTCTGGAGAAAATGTGAATATCATTGCACTTTCCTGTTAGAACAATTTGAAATGTTTTGTGATGTGTCTTTCAGATTTTATATGAATAAAGTATACTTTTGCAAAACAGACTACCAGTGCTACAGAGCTGAGTCGTGCTGCGCCACTGCTTCCCCCGTGAAAATAGTCTCCTGCTATCTGAAGCTCTCAATGATCCGGCCAAGCAGCTTGGTTCACAATTCTGATCTCAACTTTCTCATTGACAATTCAACCAAATTCTGCTTCTTGAGTAATGAGGAATCAACTGAAGGCAAAGTTAGAATGAGCTGAGAGGGTGGGGGAGGGGGGGGGGGGTACAAAATAGGAAGCAGCTGAGGGAAAGAGTCAGAATTAACTGAGGGAGAATTAACCGAGGGAGAATTAACTGAGGGAGAATTAACTGAGGGAGAATTAACTGAGGGAGAATTAACCGAGGGAGAATTAACCGAGGGAGAATTAACCGAGGGAGAATTAAGCGAGAGAGGATTAACCGAGGGAGATTTAACCGAGGGAAGTTTAACTGAGGGTGAACTAACCGAGGGGGAATTAACTGAAGGAGAGTTAACTGAGTCAGAATTAACCGAGGGAGAATTAACCGAGGAAAATAGTTGATCTAAACTAAGGAAGATGTCAGAGTTAATTAATTAACTAGGAGTTTCCAGAACTAGAGGCCATAGTTTGAGGATATGAGGTGCTTTTAGGACTGACGTGAGGAGAAATTTCTTCACCCAGAGGGTGGTGAATGTGTGGAATTCACTCCCACAGAAAGTAGTTGAGGCCAAAACATTGCGTGATTTCAAGAAGAAATTAGATACAGCACTTGGGGCTAAAAGGATCGAGGGATATGGGGAAGAAGGGGGGAATCAGGATATTGAATTTGATGATCAGTCATGATTATAATGAATGGCGGAGCAGACTCGAAGGGCCAAATGGTCTACTCCTGCTTGTAGTTTCTGTTTCTTTGTTAATTGAGTTGGGCGGGGGGGGCAATGGGGGGCAATGGGGGGGTGGTGGAGTGGGGGGTGCAGGCAGAACGTTCCAGAATTACTGGAAATGTGGAGTTCTCTGTGTGCAGGATCGGAGACCCAGCTCCATCATTGTATTCGGGAGCGAGAGAGAGACTGGAGTCACAGCCCGATGGAAAACCAACAGGCCGGCCCTGCAGGCTGAAGTGCGCGGACACCAGTCGGAATCTGTTCAGACAGGAATCACCATTTTGTGCCAACGTAACCCCATTGCTCAGACTGGCTCTTAATTTTATGCGTTGGAGAGAGATGCATGCTTAAAAAGGAGCAGCTGGATCATTGAAAGGGAAAGAGATGATACTATTTATCATGACTGCTCAGAGCAGCGCTGCGTAAGTGGCTCTGTCCCACTTGAGGGCACTTTGATATTAATCTTAATGTGTCACTTTTATAGGGTGATTTCAGGAGGTGTACCAAGGCACAAATGCATTTTGTCCTCATGCAGTTGCTATAATTATTGCATTTTGATCTTTTTAACTGCGTCTTATTACGGCAAGATGACAATAAGAGTGTGATCTCAGCCAGAGTCAGTCGAGAGCAGATGGTTGCGAAAGGCCACCAGCACTCAGATTGATTTCTTGATATCAGTGCCACTCATCTCTGTTGCCCTCCTAAACAACTCATCTAGAAATTCATTTCTGCTGAGTGGCACACTGATCAAAATCACTTTCAGGACACTGTTTCATAGTGCGATTCATCTCAACTCATTCTGCTCCCTAGCCTGTACGTTTAAAAACCTCACAGATCCTGAATGGATCTGTCGTTCATCATAATGCGCACACAGGTGGAGTGGGTCCGGGACAGGAAACAAAGCACAAAGGGTATCTCATTTCCGATTATTCAACCCCTCTTCCTTCATTACTGAGATAGGTAATTGACTGATGGAGAATGGGCGGCACGGCAGCACAGTGGTCAGCACTGCTGCCTCGCAGCACTAGGGACCTGGGTTCGATTCCCAGCCTTGGGTCACTGTCTATGCAGAGTTTGCACGTTCTCCCCGTGTCTGCGTGGGTTTCATCCGGGTGCTCGGTTTCCTCCCACAGTCCAAAAGACGTGCTGGTTAAGTGAATTGGCCATGCTAAATTCTCCCTCAGTGTACCCGGCCAGGCGCCAGAGTGTGGCAACTAGGGGATTTTCACAGTAACTTCATTGCTGTGTTAATGTAAGCCTACTTCTGACACTAATAGAGTCACAAAAGTTTACAGTATGGAAACAGGCCTTTCAGCCCAATTTGTCCATACCGCCCTTTATTTACCACGACGCCAGTCCCAATTGCCCACATTTGGCCCATATCCCTCTATACCATCGTACCCATGTAACTATCTAAATGCTTTTAAAAGACAAAATTGTACCTGCCTCTACTACTACCTCTGGCAGCTCGTTCCAGGCACTCACCATCTTCTGTGTGAAAAAATTGCCCCTCTGAACCCTCTTGTATCTCTCCCATCTCACCTTAAACCTGTGCCCTCTAGTTTTAGACTCCCCTACCTTTGGGAAAAGATGTTGATTATCCACCTTATCTATGCCTCTCATTATTTTATCGGCCTCTATAAGATCACCCCTCAGCCTCCTACGCTCCAAGGAAAATAAAACCCAGTCTATCCACCTTCTCCTTATCACTCGAAATAAACTTAAACTTTAACACTGAGTAAACAATGGAATATAGAGCGTGAGCCAGTTGTGTTGTGCCCAAATAAACAAAGTGATGATAATCAGCTGTTTTTATTTTCTAGATCTTCCTCCTTCAGGTACCTGGCCTAAGAGGGCGTGAGTGACCATTTACATCCATTGGGTAAGTTCACGATTATGCTTGGTAAAGTACTGCAGTGGTTTGCCATTGCCTTCTGCAGTGCAGCTGACCAGGAAACTCTCCCAACTCTTCACTACCTACCATTGGGTGCATTGGAAGGATTTACAGGCTTCTCACCAATCTGTTTGGCTATTTTATGAATGTACCTTCCATTGCCATGAAATCTTGAAGCGGGACTTGAACCCAAATCTTCTAGCCCAGAGATATTTGGACACTCCCCACTGCACCACATGATCTCCTTCCCTCAGAATTCAAAAAATAAAATTTTACTGGGCCTAGGCATCATTATTTGGTCCAGCATTTATGGCCTGTCCCATCTGCCCTCCATTTCTGGGCGGCACGGTTGCACAGTGGTTAGCACTGCTGCTTCACAGCTCCAGGGAGTTGGGTTCAATTCCCGGCTTGGGTCACTGTCTGTGTGGAGTTTGCACATTCTCCTCGTGTCTGCGTGGGTTTCCTCCGGGTGCTCCGGTTTCCTCCCACAGTCCAAAGATGTGCGGGTTAGGTTGATTGGCCATGCTAAAATTGCCCCTTCGTGTCCTGAGATGCGTAGGTTAGAGGGATTAGCGGGTAAATATGTAGGGATATGGGGATAGGGCCTGGGTGGGATTGTGGTCGGCGCAGACTCGATGGGCCCAATGGCCTCTTTCTGCACTGTAGGGTTTCTATTCTATTCAGAGGGCATTTTGGAGTCAACCACATTGCTGTGGGTCTGGAGTCACATGCAGGCCAGACCAGGTAAGGACAACAGATTTCTTTCCCTAAAGCACCTTAGTGAACCAGATGGGTTTTTACAACAATTGACAGTGGATTCTTGGTCATCATTGGACATTTAATTCCAGATTTTTATTGAATTCAAATTTCTCCATCTGCCATGGTGGGATTTGAACCCGGTCCCCAGAACATTAACCCTGGGTCTCTGGATTACTAGTCCATTACTACTACACCACTACCTCCCCTTTAAATATAGATATATCTATCAAATAATTGGGAAAGCAATTCTAGGGAGATTAGGAGTGTTGTTGCTAAAATATGCTTACTCCAATGAAGGGACCACCGTATTTAAGAATATATAAGTGAATGTTTAAAGTAAAATAAAGTTTATTTATTAGTCACAAGTAATGCTTACATTAACACTGCAATGAAGTTACTATGAAATGCATCAGGATATTTAACATTCCCAGCAAGACAATGTGCAACAGTGGTGGAATGAACTGTACACTGGCTCTGTAGAGTTAGTAGTTTTGATGCAGTTCAGGTGAAAAATAGCAAGCATATCCTTCCCAACCACTTCCAGTGTGGCCTGGAGCGATCACTGTGTTATAGGGGGCATAGTGCGGGTATTACGCGTATTTCCCAGAGGTATCTCGGCCAGGTAGATTGTGCTGTCATCCAACGTTGAACAACTGATTTCAAACTACCTGCTCAGTTTAACACCCTGTATTAATGTGTTCAGCTGCAGGAGGGACTCCCCCATCTGTGCTATCTGAAGGGGTCCTTGCAGGTTAGTTGCTTACGACTGTTTACTGGCACTTGCAGATTTTCCCAAAGTGCCAGGTCGTTGGGGAGAGTTCAGAAACGTCAGCAAGGAGTGGTTGTCAGTGGCAAGGCCTCCAAGTTCACCATCTGCTCCCTGTCAATGCAGGGTCATGGATGGGGGTGGAGTGGGGTAGTTGCAATTCCCCTTATCTGGGCTGCAGCATTGGAACAAAAGGACCAGAGGCAGCAGAGGAAACAAGCTGATTACAGAGAGAGGAGGAGGGGGCTCTCAGCCAGAGACCTTGTCCACATAGGAACTTTACGGACCCTTTATCCCACCTGCATCTAAACAGAAGCAGTGTGTGCAGTGGCTGCCCTTGTTAACAGATGATCAGATTCAGACCAGGGTGAGGATGGCTTTGCTTGTGGTCATCAAAGTGACCATGATCCAGAATTTGGTGACCATGTTTCTGGCCATTGCTGTATCCAGGAGGTCACATAGAACTTCTACAATGCAGAAGGAGGCCTTTCAGCCCATTGAGTCTGTACCAATTCGCCAAAAGAGCATCTTACCCCTCTGCCCTCTCCCCGTAACCTCACACATTTAGCCTGGCCAATCCACCGAACCTACACATCTAAAGTAAAGTTTATTTATTAGTCACAAGCAAGGCTTGCATTAACGCTGCAATGGAGTTACTGTGAAATTCTCTGAGTCACCATACTCCGGTGCCTGTTCGGGTCAATGCACCCTAACCAGCATGTCTTTGCGACTGGGGGAGGAAACCAGAACACCTGGAGGAAACCCACGCAGACTCCACACAGACAGTGACTCAAACCGGGAATCGAACCCAGGTGCCTAACACTGTGAGGCCGCAATGCTAACCATTGTGCCATCGTGTTTTGGATACTAAGGGACAATTTAGCATGGCCAATCCACCAAACCTACATACCTTTGGACACTAAGGGGCAATTTAGCATGGCCAATCCACCTAACTGACACATGGGTTCAATTCTGACCTCGGGTCACTGTCTGTTTGCACATTCTCCTCGTGTCTGCGTGGGTTTCCTCCGGGTGCTCCGGTTTCCTCCCACAGTCCAAAGATGTGCAGATTAGGTTGGTTGCCCATGCTAAATTGACTCTAGTGTCAGGAGATTAGCAGGGTATATATGTGGGGTTATGGGAATAGGGCCTGGTTGGGATTGTGGACGGTGCAGATTCGATGGGCCGAATGGCCTCCTTTTGCACTGTGGGGATTCTAAAATCTAATACCTTTTGGACTGTGGGAGGAAACTGGAGCACCTGAAGGAAACCCACAGAAACACAGGGAGAACATGCAAACTCCACACAGACAGTGATCCAAGGCTGGGATCGAACCCTGGTGCTGTGACACACTCACAGGGCCACACAGCCCCAGCATATGGAACCACTCACAGAGGCTGCATATGCCAGGGTGGCACGGAGGCACAGTGGTTAACACTGCGGCCTCACAGTGCCAGGGACCCAGGTTGAAATCAGGTGTCCATTGGCCTGTATAAGACCACAAATCCCTGAGGTTCAACACTTCCCTACCTTTCCCTCCTTCTGTTGAAGACAGCGTAGGGTCTTCTTGGTCACAGTCTTGCCACAAAGATACCACAAAATAAACCTTCCAAACAAAATTATACAGCAACACATCCAATGGTCCATGCACAATGGAACTTACCACCCTTGTGTATCCCCTTACGGTGTGTTGCACCTTTGCCTGTCCGAGTGATCTTACATAATGCTACCGCCCCCCCCCCCCCCCCCCCCCCCCCCGCCGCCGCCCCCCAGTGACTGCAGTGTGAGACTGAAGATAGAATGAAAAAAATCCTCCAGTCATTGAGAGTCTGACTTGGGAGTACACCACCTTGGCATGGGTGGTAGTGGTGTGGGCCGGCTGAGAGGCACCAGGCAAGGACACTGGCGCAGTGGCAGCAATATTCTGAGAAGAGAATGTTTCATTTCTGGGGATTATAATATTATTATGTTTTGGAACTTTTTTTTGTTAATTCATGGGACATGGGCGTCGCTGGCTGGTCAGCATTTATTGCTCACCCCTAGTTGCCCGAGCACAGTTGAGAGTCAACCACACTGCTTTGGTTCTGGAGTCACATGTAGGCCAGACCAGGTAAGGATGGTGGATTTCCTTTCTTAAAGGACATTAGTGAACCAGATGGGTTTTTCCGACAATCGACAATGGTTTCATGGTCATCAGTAAATTCTTAATTCCAGGTTTTTTTAAAAATTGAATTCAAATTCGACCATCTGCTGTGGTGGGATTCGAACCTAGGTCCCCAGAACGTCAGCTGAGTTTGTGGATTAACAGTCTATTGATAAGAGCACTAGGCCATCGCCTCTCCTTTAATTTAAGGTAAAATGGAGGCAGTCATACGACCTGTTTGGAAAACCACTTGGCAACAGGCCTGAGGTAGTTGGAAAAAGGAGGCCAGGATTCAGGACGATGATGTAAGGTTGAAAACAATGGCAGCAGTATCTGAGTTCACCGTGGGTATATTCTGAGTCTCCCAAAGTCCCAGAAAGATGTTGTTTGTATCAGGCTGTAAACATTTGTGCTGTAAACTGTTCATTTATTTCTAAGATTAAAGACAGCTGGGTCATGAATAGCTAATCAGCATTTCTACCTGGGTATAGGGCTGTTTCAGGTTGCCATGGGGAAGGGTTCAGAGAAAGTGGGGAAATGCAAATCCATTGAAAGCTTGGGGAAAATGTCGGTGTTTTGCTGTAAAGACTAATTCCATGGAGAGTGTGGTGTGTGGTTAGTATAAAAGGGGACATTCCTTTGTGTTGAGGTTGAAGTGTACAAGATGATAAAAAGTATGGATAAAGTAGATGTGGAGTGGATGCTTCCTCTTGTGGGGCATTCTAGGACGAGAGGTCATAGTCTTAGGATAAGGGGCAGCAAATTTAAAACAGAGTTGAGGAGAAACTACTTCCCCAAAGGGTTGTGAATCTGTGGAATTCGCTGCCCCAAAGTGCGGTGGATGCTGGGACAGTGAGTAAATTTAAGGAGGAGTTAGACAGATTTTTAATTGGTAATGGGTTGAAATGTTATGGGGGGAAGGCAGGAAAATGAGGATGAGCATGATCGAATGGCGGAGCGGACTCGATGGGCCAAATGGCCTAATTCTGCTCCTATATCTTATGAACTTATGAACTTTTATGAATTTGTGTAGTTTAAAGTATGTTGCCTACAAAAATAAGTGTTTAGCCATTAGTCTTTTTGCCATTTGTTACAGTAAATGTTAAACACTTGTTGCATCATCTTTTTCAGCTATTAATGGGAAGTTCACATTTCTTTTTAAACATTATTGGTCTCAATAACAAGATCAACATGGTGTACCCCCGAGCCACCTCACTCTCCCAGCCGTATTTCCTTAGCCTTTTGAGAAAGTAGAGGCGTTGGTGGGCTTTCTTAACTATAGCATAGGTGTGGAGGGACCAGGACAGGTTGTTGGTGATCTGGACACCTAAAAACCTGAAGCTCTCGACTATTTACACTTCATCCCCAGGATTGATATTGAGAAGTATTACCCTCATCGCGGCTGGATCAATATCGAGGAATTCTAATCCAACCACCTCTGTGGGAGCACCAACTAAGACAAAGACTAGAGAGGTTCAACAAGGAGCATCCATCATCGCCTCATCAAAGTCACTACAGATAGGCAATAACTGCGGTACACATTCTGAGTACAAATAATGAAAAAAGGGAACCTCAGACTAATGTATTAAGCTTTTGTGTCCGAGCATCTCATGCTATTTCAAGGCTAATATGGAAGGTAAATCTTCGAGCTTGTTAACTTGTCATTCATCAGATCTTCATCACTGATGGAATAAAGTGTTTCATTCTGTTCTAACTCGTTACTTCAATAAGCTGAATAGTTTTCTGCCTACCCCCAGTGAAAAGACTGCACACTTATCTTTCCACCGGCACAGACCTCAGAGAAATTACAACATACAGCAACGCCGAAAAGACAAAGCAAACTTTAGCAGGAGGAACGGATCGACTTATGAAATGGAATGCTCAGAGGGTGGCTTATGAAATTGCATTGTGCATCTGTCATTGTCAATTTCCTTCCAATCCTGTGTGGCGAAGGCCCTCGTTCAGTTTCAGGAAGAAGAAAAAAAACAAATCCATTTCTGAAACTCGCGACGCAAATTTAAGAGCGCGGCGAAAATAAAAATGTGGAACCCCTGAGACGCGAGCGGCACACACTGCGAGCGAAGAAATTGAAAATTACCATCCTGTAATTCTTACATTGGGGCATTGACAGTATTGGGCGTCGGGGGCAGGGGGGTGGGGGAGTGCGCTGCAGTCACTTTATGTAAAGTTCCTCTGTACGAGTTTCATTTTCGCCAAGATAAGACATTGAAACTTGGAAGAACTTTTCCCATTCTACGTCCCAAAGTGGTTGATGGGGAGTTTTGGAATTGCGTTGGCTGTTGCGATGTAGAGAAATAGATCGTCGGGGCAAAATTCTTGATTTAAAAAATAAATGGGCGAGGTCAGATTTTTGGCAGTGTCATTGTGGGTAAAGGTTGGCCAGGATAACGGGGAGAGTTCGCCTACTCTTCTTCGAAGAATGCCATCAGATTTTATACATCTATCCCAGAGGGCAAACAGAGTCCCAGTTTAACATTGTGGATGGGATTTTCCGGCCGCACTCGCTCCAAAACCGGAAAATCCCTCCCGAGGTCAATGGACCTTTGCATGGTCCATGTCCGCCTGGTGAAAAGTATTGTTTCTTGCGCGCTATACAGACAAAGCATACCGTTCATAGTAACTTCACAGTGACTTCATTGTAATGTTAATATAAGCCTTACTTGTGACTAAATAAATAAACTTTAACTTTAACCGTTCATAGAGAAGGAAACAAGAGAGTACAGAATGTAATGTTATAGTCATAGTTAGGATGTAGAGTAAGATCAACTTAATGCAGGATAGGTCCATTCAAAAGTTTGATGGCAGCAGGGAAGAAACTGTTCTTGAGTCGATTGATACGTGACCTCAGACCTTTGTATCTTTTTCCCAATGGAAGAAGGTGGAAGAGAGAATGTCCGAGGTGTGTGCGGTCCTTAATTATGCTGGCTGCTTTGCCGAGGCAGCGGCAAGTGTAGACAGAGTCAGTGGATGGGAGGCTGGTTTGCGTGATGGATTGGGCTACATCCATGATCCTTTGTAGTTTTCTTGCGGTCTTGGGCAGAGCAGGAGCCAGACCAAGCTGTGATACAGCCAGAAAGAATGCTTTCTATGGTGCATCTGTAAAAGTTGGTGTGAGTCATAGCTGACATGCCAAATTTCCTTAGTTTTCTGAGAAAGTAGAGGCGTTGGTGGGCTTCCTTAACAATAGTGTTGGGGGGATCTAGGACAGGTTATTGGTGATCTGGACACCTAAAACGTGAAACTCTTGACCTTTTCTACTTCGTCCCCATTGATGTAGACAGGGGCATGTTCTCCTTTACGCTTCCTGAAGTTGATGACAGTCTCCTTCGTTTTGTTGACATTGAGGGAGAGATTATTGTTGCCGCACCAGTTCACCAGATTCTCTATCTCATTCCTGTACTCTGTCTCGTCATTGTTTGAGATCTGACCCACTACGGTGGTGTCGTCAGCAAACTTGAAAATCGAGTTGGAGGGGAATTTGGCCGCAACAGTCATAGGTGCATAAGGAGTATAGTAGGGGGCTGAGAACACAGCCTTGTGGGGTGACGGGCAGGATGGGAGAATTCCACATTTCAACTGTGTGGAGGCAGAGCAGAAACTCGGGCGGGGGGGTGGGGCGGGTGGGGGGGCGGGGGGGAACGCGGGTGGTGGAAGCAAGCATCAGGGAGTGTGTTGGAAAAAAAAGTACAAAGAAAGATTGTAAGTAGTTGTTAAGTGCTTTTTAAAATCATTTGTTGCTCATCTTATAAGTCTTCATTTATTGCTGCTAAGTTTAGTCAGTTAATCTGTTATGTAGAAGCATGGCAGGGCACCTCTGTCCAGTTATATGCACATCCTGTTCCATGTGGGAACTGCAACCCCACCCTAGCATCCTGAACAGCCCAATGTGCAGCAAGTGATGTCAACAGGAGAAATGTAAGCTCAGTTTTCAGATATGGAGCAGTAACTGGAGTCACTGAGATATACCCACGAGGCTAGGAGCAAAGTGGATTGCATGTTTCTGGAGTGGTGAGGCAGAAAGAGAATCGGTGACTGCCAGAAAGTCAAGAAGGACCTAGCAGATAGTGCATCTTTCTCTCCAACAGACATTCAGTTGAGGGAGATAGTTCCTCTTGAGAGTACATGCAAAACCTTATAGAGGTTTATAAAGCATGAGGGGCATAGATAAGGTGAATAGCCAAGGTCTTTTCCCGAGGATAGGGGAGTCCAAAACTATGGGCGGCACGGTGGCCCTACAGAGGAGAAGGAGGCCATTCGGCCCAATGAGTCTGAACTTACTACAATCCCACCCAGCCCTATCCCCATAACCCCATGCATTTACCCTGCTAATCCCCCTGACACTAAGGGAGAATTCAGCATGGCCAATCCACCTAACCTGCACATCTTTTAACTTCATGGTGCCAGGGTCCAGGATGTCACTGAGAGGCTACAGAACATCCTGAGGAAGAAGGTTAAAGAGCCAGAGAGTGTGGTTCATATTGGTACCAACAACATAGGTACAAGAGGTTATGTAGGTAACGATGAAGAAGGCAGAGATCAGCACCTAAAAGTTAGTCATCTCTGGATTATTTCCTTTGCCACGTGCAAGTGAGTATAGAAAAAGGAAGTTAAGGTGAATGAATGCATGGCTGGAGAGATGGTGCAAAAGAGAGTATTTTAAATCCCTGGGCACAGTTCTGGGGAGATGGAAACTATGATGTGGAGATGCCAGCGTTGGACTGGGGTAAACACAGTAAGGAGTCTAACAACACCAGGTTAAAGTCCAACAGGTTTATTTGGTAGCAAACGCCACTAGCTTTCGGAGCGCTGCTCCTTCGTCAGGTGAGTGGGAGATCTGCCACTCACCTGACGAAGGAGCAGCACTCCGAAAGCTCGTGACGTTTGCTACCAAATAAACTTGTTGGACTTTAACCTGGTGTTGTTCGACTCCTTACTGAGATGGAAACTATCCAGACTGGTTAGCCGGGAGCAATGTTCTTGTGAGCTGGTTTGCCAGAGAGGGTTTAAACTAATTGGCTGGAGTTTTCCCGTCCCGCCCACCATGGGAATCGTAGCGGGTGGAGGAGGGGACCATGCAACGGTCCGTTGACCTTGGGTGGGATTTTCCAGTTTTGGGGCGGGCGAGGCTGGAAAATCTCGCCCATATTTCTGAAGAGTCAGTGTCGTCAAGGAGTGCTAGCATTCTCATGGCATGAGGGGGTTAAGGGGGAGGTGGTTGAACGTTGTCAGGGCTGGGGGTGGGGAAGCACCGATGGGGGTTTGAGTCTTTACACTTTTAGGCGTTGACAGTTCCGTTTAAACAATGTGAAATCGTGAACTGAAGACAGATCTTTATGGGTATTCATTCAATTCATGTGTTGAGAAAGGGGGAATGAATTATCCTCGACAATTTGCCTCCTGATTCTGTCCATCCCTGTGCTGGAGTTGGAAGGTGTAAAGCTCCAGCGTAAATTGGTGAGTGATCAGCTTAAAGCGCACTCAGTGTCAAACAAGCATTCTCCAAAATGTGGCCCCTGACGTTTGGATTTGAGCTTCATGGTAAATCCACAAACAAATTGGAACAGTTTTTACCATTAAGCTAGTCCCAATTATCCGCATTAGTCCCATATCCCTCTATACCCAGCTTTCCCATATAATTGTCTAAATGCTTTTCAAAAGACAAAATTGTACCCGCCTCTACTACTGCCTTTGGCAGCTCGTTCCAGACACTCACCAACCTCTGTGTGAAAAAATTTGCCCCTCTGGACCCTTTTGTATCTCTCCCCCTTCACCACAAACAAAACAGATTGTCAGCAGTGATTTGATTTGATTTGGTTTATTATTGTCACATATATTAGTATACAGTGAAAAGTATTGTTTCTTGCACACTATTCAGACAAAGCATACCATACACAGGGCAGGAAAGGAGAGGGTGCAGAATGTAGTGTTACAGTCATAGCTAGAGTGTAGCAAATCATCTTAATACGAGGATCTTAAATGTTTCAATAATATTACCTCATACTTCTAAATTCAAATGGATATAGGCCCAACCTGTTCAGCCTTTCCTCATAAGATAAGCCCCTTGTCCTGAGAATGAACCTTCTCTGAACTGTTTTTAAAGCAATTAGAATCACAGAATTTTTGCAGTGCAGATGGAAGCCATTCAGCCCATTTAGTCTGCACTGATTTTCTGACTTAGCATTTTACCCAGGCCCCCCCCCCCCACCCCACCCCCCCTCCCCCCGCCCTATATCCATAACCCCGCACATTCACCATGGCCAATCCCCCTAACCTGCATATCTTTGGAAGTGTGGGAGGAAACCGGAGCACCCAGAGGAAACCCACGCAGATACAGGGAGAACGTGTAAACTCCACACACGTCAGTCACCCCCCGGCTGGAATCAAACCCGGGTTCCTGGTGCGGTGAGGCAGCAGTTCCTCAATTGGTGGAACAGGTCACTTGCCTGCCACTGAAAAATAGATTCACTGATCGTTATTGCGTTGCTGTTTGTGGGAGTTGCTGTGCACAAATTAGCTGCCATATTTCACATTTGATGCAATGACTGCACTTCTGAAGTTCTTCATTGGCTGTGCAGAGCTTTGGAATGTCCTTCAGATGCTCCGGTTTCCTCCCACTGTCTGAAAGACGTGCAGGTTAGGGTGCATTGGCCATACTAAATTCCCCCTCAGCGTGACCCGAACAGGCACCGGAGTGTGGTGACTCGGGGATTTTCACAGTAACTTCATTGCAGTGTGAATGTAAGCCTACTTGTGACACTAATAAATATAAATAAATAAACAGAGGGTATGAAAACACCCTATAGATGCAGTCTCCTGGCTCCCATTGAATGAGTTCTATTAACTTACTGAAGATCCTTTAAGATAACAGGATGGGTCAGTGAGATGGGTTAGGAAGGCAGGTAACATGCTTTCCTTCATTAGCCAGGACATACAGCCCACGGGCGAGTCTGAAACTCAGTCTTAAAATGAAGAAAATCACCCGTAAACCCAAAGGGTGTTGCAAAGGGACAGTTGACACTCAGCGCACGGTAAGAACGCAGAACTCAGGACTATAGGGTTGAGGCAATTCGCTTGGATATATTGAAGGGAAAGCTAGACAAGTGGGAGGAAGAAATAGAGAGTGAGGCAGAGAGGGATGGGAGGAGATTCATGTGGAATATCTACATCAGTATAAAGCAGTTGCCTGTTCCGATGCTGCCAACTCGGTCCGATGCATCAATCCCGTTCCCCCCCCCTCTCTGCGACACATTCATTCTCTGGGCAGCAGGGTGGCACAGCAGGTTAACACCGCTGCCTCACGGCGCCAGGGACCCGGGTTCGATTCCCAGCTTGGTCACTGTGTGGAGTTTGCACATTCTCCCCATGTCTGCGTGGGTTTCCTCCGGGTGCTCCGGTTTCCTCCCACAGTCCGAAAGACGCGCTGGTTAAGTGCGTTGGCCGTGCTAAATTCTCCCTCAGTGGAGTGTGGCGACTCGGGGATTTTCACAATAACTTCACTGCGGTGTTAATGTAAGCTGATTTGTGACACTAATAAATAAACTTTTAAAAAACTGCCACAGCCGGACAGGAACAGGCTGAGGAGCTGGATTCAGCAGAGAAGGGGTTAACGTGTGTCTGTTTCACAGTGGAGGCTAATCAAGCCTTCTCATCCAAAGCTTGTTATAAATACTGCCTGAAGCAGCCACAAAGGGGCTGATTTCAGTCTTCCTCTGGGACACTTCAATGGACTTCTGAGGCCAAATGAGGTGTAAGTCTATTAAAATTAAAGCATTTGTGCACAGATCACAGTCCCACTGAGTATTGGCTGCTCTGCACGTGCCACTCAGGTATAGTTAATTTCTCACTGACAAACAGCGGCCCGGCTGATAGTAAACACTTACAGCGTATTCCCCTGTCAAACCAGTAATGGAGCAGCTAACTCAGACTTTCCATCGTTCCTCCGCGACAGAGGGGCCACAGGGGGCCAGACTGGCATCCTCCAGGAACTTCCACTGCCCGCCAACATCCAAAACCCTCGCTCTAAAACTGTGAGCCACGATTTTTAATCGGGTTTGCCCACAGGTTTGAGTTTACGCTCTGTCCGATATTATGCTCTACTCAAGCCAACTGACTTGCCGATCTTGGTCCTGCAAATGTGTAACATTGGCAGACAGTGGGCACAGTGAGAGAGAGATGCTACAGTAGCTCATTTTGTGACTGGCAAGGCTGGTATTTGATAGTCATCCCTGGTTGCTCGAACTAAGAGTGTTAACCATGTTGGTGTTAGACTGGAGTCACAAAGAGTTTTTTTTAATTTTTTACTCCATTCTTAAAGTTACAAAGAAACATAGAAACTAGAAGCAGGAGTAGGCCATTCGGCCCTTCAAGTCTGCCACACCATTCATTTTGATCATGACTAATCATCAAATTCAATATCCTGATCCCCCCATACGGTGGCACAGTGGTTAGCACTGCTGCCTCACAGCGCCAGGGACCTGGGTTCAATTCCTGGCTTGGGTCATGGTCTGTGCAGAGTTTGCACATTCTCCTCGTGTCTGCGTGGGTTTCCTCCGGGTGCTCCGGTTTCCTCCCGCAGCCTAAAAGACGTGCTGGTTTGGGTGCATTGGCCATGCTAAATTCTCCCTCAGTGTACCCGAACAGGCACCGGAGTGTGGCGACTCGGGGATTTTCACAGTTATTTCATTGCAGTGTTAATGTAAGCCTACTCGTGACACTAATAAATAAACTTTATTCCTTGATCCTTTCAGCCCCAAGAGCTACATCTAATTTCTTCTTGGAATCACACAACGTTTTGGTCTCAACTATTTTCTGTGGGAGTGAATTCCACACATTCACCACCCCCTGGGTGAAGAAATTTCTCCTCACCTCAATTCTAAAAGGTTTATCCCTTATCCTCAAATTATGACCCCTAGTTCTGGACTCCCTTGTCTAACCCTGTTAAAATTTTATAACTTTCTCTGAGATCCCCTCTCACCCTACTAAACCCCAGTGAATACAATCCTAACCAATTTCATCTCTCATCATATGACAGACCTGCCATCCCAGGGATCAGCCGGGTAAACCTTCGCTGTACTCCTTCTGTATGCCTCTCAACATCTTATACACCTCTATTAGGTCTCCTCTCATCCTACACTCTCCAAGGAGAAAAGACCGAGCTCCCTCAGCCTATCCTCATAAGCCATGCCACTCAATCCAGGCAATATCCTTATAAATCGCCTCTGCACCCTTTCAATCTTTTCCACATCCTTCCTGTAATGAGGCGACCAGAACTGAGCACAGTACTCCAAGTGGGGTCCAAGTGATACATCTGGTAAAGATGCTTTCTGTGGTGCAGCTGTAAAAATTGGTGAGCGTCGTAGTGGACATGACAAATTTCCTTAGCCTCCCTGAGAAATTAGAGACATTTGTGGACTTTCTTAACTATAGCGTCGGCGTGGAGGGACCAGGACAGATTGTTGGTGATCTGGACACCTGCAGACTTGACGGGCCGAAGGGCCTTTTCTGCACTGTATGGATCTATGACACAGTAAGAAGATTAACAACACCAGGTTAAAGTCCAACAGGTTTATTTGGTAGCAAAAGCCACACAAGCTTTCGGAGCTCCAAGCCCCTTCTTCAGGTGAGTGGGAATGAATCCATGAAGTGGTTGGTGAGTGGAACTCAGTGAATTTGGGAGACAGGCCAGCAGAGCTTTGAAAGATCTCATGTTAATGGAGGTTAGATTAGGCATATATCCATATACAGACACACACCTAACCCGTACAAGTGTACAGATACAAATGCAACACATTTCCGTGCACACACACAGTAAAGTTACTGAGATCTCCTGTGCAAAATGAAAAAGCACAGTGTGCCAGGCTGCTATTGTGCCCCAACTTCAATCAGTGCTTTCACTAAAGGGAGGAAGGATACAGAACACGGAAAAGAAAAGGTCCTGCAAACAGAAGAGCAAAGCGCTGGTCATTCCAGAAGATTCTAACGATGGCCACTCCCACTGATCCCTGGCTGCGAGCACGGTGGGACGAGTTGACGAGTTGCACTGTGTCTGAGGTATGAAAATGGCAGAGTGGTCAATAAACTATTATCACAAAACAGCTTAGGTTGACTGGCAAATGTCACTCCAGGAGATTAAGGTTCAGAAGTCAGCACGGCACAACTGACCTCTCCAGTCTCCTGTTACCACCGTGTGTTAAAAAAAAAAGCATTGAAGCCCATTGAAGAGATTCAAAGAGTTTCTCTTTTTGACACAAAAACGAGTGAGAAGCTGTCTCTTTAGATTGTCCTGACAGCTAAAGCAGCACGTAATTCAACCTCCTCTCGATTCAATCAATGTATGCTGCAGATTCTAATTCACACTCACTCAAGCATCTCTTCACTCTCTCTCTCTCCCTTCTTCCCCTGTTTCTTAAACACATTCCTTCCCCCCCCCCCCCCCCGCCCCCTCCTCTCGTTCAATAAACAGTGTTCGACATGTCAAAATATTTATCAGGCTTGCTTTATTGCTCCGCGAACAAATCATTCCCTCTACGTCTTCCTCCCCAGGCCAGAGAAAACAAAACTTCCCCATTGCGTGGTAAATCATCGGGGAGATAAAACGGAGCTTGGAGCGAACGGTAAATTATCCACCTCTCAGGCCAGAGCCGCTGGCAGTTAAACAAGTGTGAGCCTGCCCCCCCGTGAGAGTGGGCTTCTCCGCAGTGGACAGCCAGTAAATGTCACGCAATTGCGGGCAATGTCCAGAGGGAAGGAGACTGCCCAATTGTTTGAGTGGCCTCAGCCTTACCCAGCATCATTGGTTGGCAATAGCACTGGCAAAAGTCTGAAGACCCCTTCCATGGTCATCGAGTCTCAAGACGAGATTTTTCTCCCTCTCCGTGGCATGTTTTGTGGCAGCGCTACTTGCTGGCGGCAGAATCTTATGGTCCTGCCTTTGTCAATGGGGTTTCCCGCTCTACGCACCCCTTGCTGCCGAAAACCCACTCACCCGATGAAGGGGCAGCGCTCCGAAAGCTCGTGCTACCAAATAAACCTGTCGGACTTTAACTTGGTGTTGTGAGACTACTTACTGTGCCCACCCCAGTCCAATGCCGGCATCTCCACATCATGAAAACCAACGGTGGGGATAAGACAATAAGACCGTAAGATAGAGGAGCATAATTAGGCCATTCAGCCCATCGAGTCCTCTCCGCCATTCAATCATGGCTGATATAATTCTCATCCTCATTCTTCTGCCTTCCCTGTAACCGTTGCTCCCCTTATTGATCAAAAACCTATCTATCTCTGCCTTAAAGTCTGTGTTCCTGGTGGGGAACACTTCAGCAGTCAGGGGCATTCAGCCTCTGATCTTCGGGTAAGCATTTTCCAAGGCGACCTTCAAGACACATGACAACACGGAATTGCCGAGCAGAAACTGATAGCAAGTTCCACACGCGTGAGGACAGCCTCAACCGGGATCTTGGGTTCATGTCACACTACATGTAACCCCCACCATTTGGCCTGGGTTTGCAAAATCCTACTAACTGTCCTGGCTTGAGACAATTCACACCTCTTTAACCTGTGATTATCCCTTTCTCCACTCACACTGTCTGCACCTGTAAAGACTTGATTACCTGTGAAGACTCACATTCCAACCATTATCTTGCAATTGAGTCTTTGTCTTTATGTGTCCTGTTTGTGAAACCTATCTCTCCACTCACCTGGTGAGGGAGCAGTGCTCCGAAAGCTCGTGATACCAAATAACCCTGTTGGACTTTAACCTGGTGTTGTGAGACTTCTTACCCCAGTCCAACGCCGGCATCTCCACATCATGTCTTAAAGACACTCAATGACCTGGCCTCCACAATGTTCTGTGGCAATGAGTTCCACAGATTCACCACCCTGTGGCTCTGGATGCGCCGTCGGCAGGACACCAAGATCCCATTGGCATAAATGGTAGCAAGATTTCGGCAATAGAGTTTTACAGCACAGAAAGAGGCCCTTTGACCCATCGTGTCTGCACTGGCCATCAAGCACCTATCTACTCCAAACCCACCTTCTAGCTCTTGGTCTGTAGCCTTGTGTGCTATGGAGTTTCAAGTGTGACAAACAAACTTGCAATTCTCACTGTTTTTGAATTCTTATTCTTACATTTTCTGCCTAAAGGCAGGTTCGACCCACAATGCCTCAAACCGTCACCAGGTTTCACTCCCCTCTCATTCTTCTAAACCCCAGTGAGTATAATCCTAACTGACTTAGTCTCCCCTCGTATGACAGACCTGCCATGCCAGGAATCAGCCTGGTAAACCTTCTCTGTACTCTGTCTATCACAAGGACATCCTTCCTCAGATAAGGAGACCAAAACTGCACGCAATACTCCAGGTGTGGCTTCACCAAAGCCCAATAAACCATTCCTATTTCTATACTCAAATCCTCCCACTGTGAATGCCAACATACCATTTGCCTTCTTTACTGCCTGCTGTACCTGAGTGCTTACTTTCAGTGACTACTATTATAGAAAGGATATTATTAAACTAGAAAGAGTGCAGAAAAGATTTACAAGGATGCTACCGGGACTTGATGGATTGAGTTATAAGGAGAGGCTGAATAGACTGGGACTTTTTTCTCTGGAACGTAGGAGGCTGAGGGGTGACCTTATAGAGGTCTATGAAATAATGAGGAGCATAGACAAGGTAGATAGTCAATATCTTTTCCCAAAGGTAGGGGAGTCTAAAACTAGAAGGCATAGGTTTAAGGTGAGAGGGGAGAGATACAAAAGTGTCCAGATGGGCAATTTTTTCACACAGAGGGTGGTGAGTGTCTGGAACAAGCTGCCAGAGGTAGTAGTAGAGGCGGGTACAATTTTATCTTTTAAAAAGCATTTAGATAGTTACATGGGTACGATGGGTATAGAGGGATATGGGCCAAATGCAGGCAATTGGGATTAGTTTAGGGGTTCTAAAAAAAAAGGGGCGACATGGACAAGTTGGGCCGAAGGGCCTGTTTCCATGCTGTAAACCTCTATGACTCTATGACTGTTGAACAAGGATGCCCAGGTCTCGCTGAGTATCTACCTCTTTCAATATACAAAGATCTTGAATCCACCACAGCGATCAAACCCCGTGTTGTTGGCACCAATCTGATCCACATCTGCCTACCAGTCCCCCAAAAGGTCCGAGTTGCTGTGGTGATACATTTCGAATGGATTCGAACCCGGGTCCCCAGAACATTAGCTGAGTTTCTAGATTAATAATCTGGTGATAATACCACTAGGCCGTTACCTTCCCTATAAGCTTGTTGAGTTGCTGCAGTGTATCTTGTACATGGTACACATTCATAACTGAGCCCAAGTTTAATATTTCATCAGAAAGATGAAACCGCCAACAAAAAGGGAGCACAGCACGAGCACAGTGCATAGCAGTCAAGCGTTGATTCCATCAATTAGAGGCGGCACGGTGGCACAGTGGTTAGCACTGCTGCTTCACAGCTCCAGGGTCCCGGGTTCGATTCCCGGCTCGGGTCACTGTCTATGTGGAGTCGGCACATTCTCCTCGTGTCTGCGTGGGTTTCCTCCGGGTGCTCCGGTTTCCTCCCACAATCCAAAGATGTGCGGGTTAGGTTGATTGGCCAGGTTAAAAATTGCCCCTTAAGAGTCCTGGGGGGGATGCGTAGGTTAGAGGGATTAGCGGGTAAAATATGTGGGGGTAGGGCCTGGGTGGGATTGTGGTCGGTGCAGACTCGATGGGTCGAATGGCCTCCTTCTGCACTGTAGGGTTTCTATGATTTCTATGATGATTTCTATGATACGTGCTGGTTAAGGTGCGTTGGCCGTGCTAAATTCTCCCTCAGTGTACCCGAACAGACGCCGGAGCGTGGCGACTCGGGGATTTTCACAGTGACTTCATTGCAGTGTTAATGTAAGCCTACTTGTGACACCAGTCAAAAAAATAAAAATAAGAATAAATTAAGCTGTGAAGTGAAAGAAAACGTTGTGCTTGTTCTATGATGCACCAGGGATGAGGCACCTCAGCGTTGTGGAATCACAGAATCACAGAGTGCAGAAGAGGCCCTTCGGCCCATCGGGTTTGCACTGACTCATGAGAAACACCTGACCTCCCACCTAATCCCATTTACCAGTAAAGGAGAACATGCCCCTGTCTCCATCAACGGGGACAAAGTAGAAAGGGTCGAGAGCTTCAAGTTTTTAGGTGTCCCGATCACCAATAACCTGTCCTGGTCCCCCCATGCCGACACTATAGTTAAGAAAGCTACCAACGCCTCTACTTTCTCAGAAGACTAAGGAAATTTGGCATGTTAGCTACGACTCTCACCAACTTTTACAGATGCACCATAGAAAGCATTCTTTCTGGTTGTATCACAGCTTGGTATGGCTCCTGCTCTACCCAAGACCGCAAGAAACTACAAAAGGTCGTGAATGTCGCCCAATCCATCACGCAAACCAGCCTCCCATCCATTGACTCTGTCGACACTTCCCGCTGCCTCGGCAAAGCAGCTGGCATAATTAAGGACCCCACGCACCCCGGACATTCTCTCTCCCACCTTCTTCCGTCGGGAAAAAGATACAAAAGTCTGAGGTCATGTATCAACCGACTCAAGAACAGCTTCTTCCCTGCTGCTGTCAGACTTTTGAATGGACTTATCTTGCATTAAGTTGATCTTTCTCTACACCCTAGCTATGACTGTAACACTACATTCTGCACTCTCTCATTTCCTTCTCTATGAACGGTATGCTCTGTCTGTATAGAATGCAAGAAACAATACTTTTCAGTGTATGCTAATACATGTGATAATAATAAATCAAATCAAATCAAATCAAAACATTTGGCCCATAGCTCTGAATGTTATAATGTGCCAAGGGCTCATCCAGGTATTTTTTATAGGATGTGAGGCATCCCACCTCCACCACCCTCCCAGGCAGCGCATTCCAGACCATCGCCACCCTCTGAGTAAAAACGTTTTTCCTCAAATCGCCCCTAAACCTCCTGCCCCTCACCTTGAACCTGTGCCCCCTCGTGACTGATCCTTCAACTAAGGGGAACAGCTGCTCCTTATCCACTCTGTCCATGCCCCTCATAATCTTGTACACCTCGATCAGGTCGCCCCTCAGTCTTCCCTGCTCCAATGAAAACAACTCAAGCTTATCCAACCTCCCTTTATATCTTAAATATTCCATCCCAGGCAGCGTCCTGGTGAATCTCCTCTGCACCCCCTCCAGTGCAATCACATCCTTCCTATAATGTGGTGGCCAGAACTGCACACAGTGCTCCAGCTGTGGCCTCACCAAAGTTCTACACAACTCCATCATGACCTCTCTGCTTTTGTAATCTATGCTTCGATTGATGAAGGCAAGTGTCCCATCTGCTTTTCTGTCAATTGCTACAGAAAGTGGGATTGTTCTTCTTCGAGCACAGAAGGTTGAGAGGAGGTGTATTCGCAGTTATCAGGAGTTTGATAGAGTAAATAACAGAAACACACAATCGTTATGACAGAGAGGGAAAATGAGGGAATAAGCAATTTACAAATGGATATGGGTAGGTGAGGTGAGTGGACCAAAATTTGGCAGATGGAGTTTACCGTGGATAAATGTAAGGTTATCCATTTTGGTCGGAGGAATTAAAAGGCAACTTATTACTTAAATGGAGAGAAACTTCAGAGCGCTTCAGTGCAGAGGGATCTGGGTGTCATTGTGCATGAATCGCAAACAGTTAGTATGCAGGCGCAGCAGGTATGAAGGATGGCAAATGGAATTTCACGTTTACTGCTAATGGAATAGAGTAAAACAGTTGGAAAGTGTTGTTCCAACTATCTGGGACATTGGTGAGACTGTACCTGAAGTACTGCGCACAGTTTTGGTTCCCTTACTTGAGTAAGGATGTAAATACATTGGAGGCGGTTCAGAGAAGGTTCACGAGATTGGTTCCAGGGATGAAGGACTTGTCTCACAAAGAGAGATTGGGCAGTTTAGGCCGAAACTCTCTGGAGTTTAAAAGAATGCGAGGAGATCTAATTGTGGTATATAAGAGACTAAAGGGGATTGACGGGGTAGACTTAGAACAATGTTTTTCCTTGTTGAACATTCTAGAACGAGAGGCCTTGGTTTTAGGCTAAGGGGTGACAGATTTAAAACAGAAATGAGGAGGAATTACTTCACTCAAAGGGCCGTGAGTCTGTGGAATTCTCTGCCCCAGAGTGCAGTGGACGCCGGAACATGTAACACTACTCCAAAGGTGTGCAGGTTAGGTGGATTGGTCATGGTAAGTGTGTGGGGTTATTGGGTTAGAGCGGGAAGAGGGCCTGGGTAAGGTGCTCTGTCAGAGAGTCGGTACAGACCCAATGGGCCAAATGGCCTCCTTCTGCACTGTAGGAATTCTCAAAATTTAAGGAGGAGATAGATAGGTTTTTAATTAGTATTGGGATGAAGGGTATTGGGAATTGGGCAGGAAGATGCAGATGAGGCCGAGATGAGATCAGCCATAATCGTATTGGACCAGGCCCACTCCTGATCCTGCTTCTAGTTCTTATGTTCTAAGGAGACCATTTGGCCCGTTGTGTCTGCACCAGCTCTCCAAACGAGCATCATGACTTAGTGCCATTCCCCTGCCTTTTCCCCCGTACCCCTGCACATTGTTTCTATTCGAATAATCATCTAACGTCCTCTTGAATGCCTAGATTGAAGCTGCCTCCAGCAGACTTCCAGGCAGTGCATTCCAGACCCCAACCTCTCGCTGGGTGAGAAAGTTTTTCTCACATCACATTTGCTTCTTTTCTAAATCTGTGACCTCGTGCTCTCGATCCTTTTACGAGCGGGAACTCTCTATCCACTCTCTGAGAAGAAACCTTTATTTCCGCTGTTCTGAGGTAATTCCTGAGCTCTGTGAAATCTCCCGGATGCTTCAAATGTCCCGGATAATCACGGATGCCAGAAATCCCTCCATTTTCCAACCTTGAGTTGGGGGAATGGCAAGAATTTCTGCAGGGTATAGAGGACGCTGACGAATCTCTGGAAGGCGGGAGTGGTGACAGGTTGGGGGAGGGGGAGGGGGGAGAGGGGGGGCTGCTGTTGCGGCCTCCTCCCAGCTACAGAGGGTTCAAGAGAGCACAAAGGGTGAGGTTTTCCAGCCACGCTCGCCCCAAAACCCAGAAAATCCCGCCTGCGGTCAACGGACCTTTGCATGGTCCGCCCCTCGCCCACTAGGGTGGCGGGCGGGACAGGAAAATTCCCCCCAAAGTGTGAGGCCACAGGGTAAGGTAGAAGGAGGCAGGGTGTGCAGGAATCCTCCGTGAGGATTCAGCCCCACAGTAGTGAGTGACAAAAGCAAAGACTTGGTGGAGCGCAGTCGAAAGCCCATCTGTGAGATTAAGAAAGGGAGGATCAGAAACTAATTATTCCCAGGTACAAGGTACTCCAGGGAAAGAAAAAAGGAAAATCAAAAGACAGGGTCTATTTGATTAGAATTAAGGGATAATAGAATAGCTATTACACTGCGGGGTTTGTATTATAGGCCATAACATTGTGGGAAGGAAATAGAACAGCACATTAGCTGGCAAATTACAGAAAGATGCAAGAAGTACAGTGCAGTGATAATGAAGCACTTCCAATTTCCCAACTCCAAAGAGAGAGTGTGAGAATAATGGCTTGTGTAAGTGGCCTTGCATCCCCTATAATCTGGAATGTTGGATTGGCCTTTCGAAAAACAGAAGAAAAGTTTGATTCTTCCCAGTCCTCCAAACTGTTTCTGGATGTTCAATTGTCTGGGATGATTCTACGCAGTCTTGGTATTGTTACAAAGTGGGTAAAATTATTTTAAAAGCGGCGCGGTAGCACAGTGGTTAGCACTGCTGCTTCACGGCTCCAGGGACCTGGGTTCGATTCCCGCCTTGGGTCACTGTCTGCGTGGACTTTGCACATTCTCCTCGTGTCTGCGTGGGTTTCCTCCCACAGTCCAAAGATGTGCGGGTTAGGTTGATTGGCCATGCTAAAATTGCCCCTTAGTATCCTGAGATGTGTAGGTTAGAGGGATTAGCGGGTAAATATGTAGGGATATGGGGGTAGGGCCTGGGTGGGATTGTGGTCGGTGCAGACTCGATGGGCCAGATGGCCTCTTTCTGCACTGTAGGGATTCTATGAGAACTGTAAAATGCGAAGAGTTGAAAGTATTGCATGGTTTCTTTAAAAAGGGAGTGTTTTTTTACAAAAAAAGCATGTGCATTTTGGTGCCAGTACACAGACTGAAACATTGTATCAAAGGCCAGGCAGTAGTGTTGCCAAGGCAACAGGCTGTTTCTGAATTTTAGCTAATCAGTTTAATTTAGACATTTAGCTACCAGTAACGTATTAGATTTGAAATTGATGTTTTGGTAATCTGAGAGCCAATCATATTTTGGGGAATATTGATATGTCATCAGGGGTATAAAAGACATGAGGCAGTGGGACAAACTGAGAGAGCACCTGCCACCTGTCACCACTCACAGCTCTCAGGGAGAGAGAGAGAGAACTGCTGGCTTTCATAGCTGCATTTATGTCTTAAAAGAAAGCCTCATCTAGATAGTGAAGGCAGCAAAGAAGAAACAAGACAGAATATTCCAGAAGACAACAAACCTGGTTGTAATTTAGGGAGTGACTAAAGATTCTATTTTTTTTGTTAAGTGGGATTTGGATTTATCAAAACGGCACTCCATTAGAATAATGTTTTATTCAGTTTGTTAATAGTTTAGTTAACCTGTTCACCATTAGTTAGATAAATAAGGCGTTATTTGTTGATTTATTTTTAAAAGAGAGTGTCAGATAATTATTTTGATTGAACCACTAAAGGTTGCTGAAGCGTAGATCGTACTGCTTCTACTCACTTTAACAGATTATGAGGCGAGGCACTCCTTTTTGAGCGGTTAGGTGTTAGTTCTCAGAGGGGGGATCCACCTCCACTTCATAACAGTATGACTCCCTCTTGTTCAAATAGTATACCTTTGAGAAACCAAAAAACGAAAAATACTGGAAAATCTCAGCAGGTCTGACAGCATCTGTGGAGAGAGAACAGAGCCAATGTTTCAAGTCAGGATAGCTCATTGTCAAAGATTTGAGAAGCCAATGCTTTCCCTTTGAAGATTAATTGAAGTGTTCACAGTTTCAACATTTAAGAAATGGTACTTAATACAAAGGTTAGCTTCTCTGTATAATCTCCCAGTTCTGTCTTTTTTTTTGCACCTTCCCCAGTGTCTCTGTATCCCCAAGGGACTCTAAAGAGAGCAGCACGTGGCACAGTGGTTAGCACTGCTGCCTCACAGTGCCAGGGACCTGGGTTTGATTCCGGCCTGCCTGTGTGGAGTTTGCACTTTCTCCCCATGTCTGCGTGAGTTTCCTCCGGGTGCTCCAGTTTCCTCCCACAGTCCAAAGATGCGCAGGTTAGGTGGATTGGCCATGCTAAATTGCCCCTGAGTGTCCAAAGATGTGCAGGTTAGGTGGATTGGCCATGCTGAATTGCCCCTTAGTGTCCAAAGATGTGTAGGCTAGGTGGATTGGCCATGCTAAATTATCCCTTAGTGTCCAAAGATGTATAGGTTGGGAGATTAGCCCCTTAGTGTTCAAAGATGTGCATGCAGGTTGGGTGGATTGGCCATGCTAAATTGCCCTTTAGTGTCCAAAGATGTGCAGGTTAGGTGGATTGGCCATGGTAAATTGTAAAGTAAAGTTTATTTATTAGTCACAAGAAGGCTTACATTAACACTCCAATGAAGTTACAGTGAAAATCCTCTAGTCGCCACACTCCAGCGCCTATTCGGGTACACTAAAGGAGAATTTAGCACGGCCAATCCACCTAACCAGTGCATTTTTCAGACTGTGGGAGGAAACCCGAGCACCCGGAGGAAACCCACGCAGACATGGAGAGAACTTACAAACTCCATAGACACAGTGACCCAAGCTGGGAATCGAACCCGTGTTCCTGGCGTTGTGAGGCAACAGTGCTAACCACCGTGCCACTGTGCCGCCTAGTGTCCAAAGATGCGCAGGTCAGGTGGATTGGCCATGCTAAATGCGTGAGTAATGGAGATATGGCAGAAGGGAGGGCTTGGGTAAGATGCTCTTTTAGGAGAGTCGGTGCAGACTCGATGGGCCGAATGGCCTCTTTCTGCACTGTTGGAATTCTAGCATTCTTTGTATTCTGTGATTCTAGAGGATGTTGACTCATGGCAAGCTCATCTCAATCAAAGCAACGGAAGCAAAGCACTTGGCCCTGCACTGGAATGGAGGTAAATTCAAATCAATCTGAGGGAATATTGGCCCAGGTTTTACAGTCAGCTGAATTAAATACTTTACTGATTGATAGACAAACACCACATGGCAATGGACCTGCTGCCTGTTGTATATCCTGTTGATTTATATTTTGATTGAAACCATAAGTTGATATAATCACATAATAGAGTGATTGATGAGTAGCCACCTGTTTTGCTATTGGAATGTTCAGTTTATGGAACTGGAAGAGGCCACTCGGCCCATCGCTGTCCAAAAAATGACTCCCCTCACAAGCCTAATCCCACTTTCCAGGGTATGGTCTGTAGCCCGGCAGGTTACAGCACCTAAGGTGCAAATCTAGACAGCCTTTCAATGAGTTGAGGGTTTCTCCCTCTGCTGTCCTTACAGGCAGTGAGCTCCAGACCCCGAAACCCGCTGGGTGAAAAGATATCTCCTCATCTCCCCTCTAATCCTTCAACCAACCACTTCAAATCTGTGCACTCTAGCCACTGAGCTCTCAGCTAAGGTAAATAGGCCCTTTCCTATCCACTCTATCCAGGCACCTCACAATTTTGTACAACTCAATCAAATCTCCCCTTAGCCGCCTCTGTTCCAAGGAGAATAACCCCAACCTCTCCAATCTTTATTCATCGCTGCAATTTCCCAGTCCTCATAAATTTCAAAGATCAAAGAACAAAGAAAAGTACAGCACAGGAACAGGCCCTTCGGCCCTCCAAGCCCGTGCTGATCATGATGTTCTAACTAAACTAAAAAAAACTTCTGCGCTTACTCGGTCCATATCCCTCTATTCCCTCCCTATTCATGTACCCATCCAGATGCCTCTTAAAAGTTGCTAATGTCCCTGCTTCCACCACCTCCTCTGGCAGCGCGTTCCAGGCACCCACCACTCTCTGCGTGAAAAACCTCTCCCGCACATCTCCCTTAAACTTTCCCCCTCTCACCCCAAACCCCCTTGTAATTGACACTTCCACCCTGGGGAAAACGCCTCTGACTATCCACCCTGTCTATGCCCCTCATAATTTTGTAGACCTCTATCGGGTCACCTCCTCCATATCTCTCCCACATCTTGGGCGGCACGGCGGCACAGTGGTTGGCACTGCTGCCTCACAGTGCCAGGGACCTGCGTTCAATTCCTGGCTTGGGTCACTGTCTGTGCGGAGTTTCCCCCATGTCTGCGTGGGTTTCCTCCGGGTTCTCCAGTCTCCCACAGTCCAAAGATATGCGGGTTAGGTGGATTGCCCCTTGGTGTCAGGGGAATTAGCAGGGTAAATATGTGGGGTTATGGGGATGGGGCCTGGGTGGGATTGTGGTCAGTGTAGGCTCGATGGGCCGAATAGCCTTCTGCTGCACTGTCGGGATTCTATGATTCTATCTTTCTTTTCATTGAAGCAAATTTGGCTAAGATTGACCAAATAGCAAGAGCAAATTAAAAGAAGCTTGCCGAGAGAATCCGTGTCATGCCTTTTGCATTAGTTTTGCCTCACTTTGTTTTTAAGTTACTTCTTCTCCTCCCCATCTCCCTTGACACCTTTTCCAAAGGTTGCCAACTGATTAAAAGCTAGTGTGAGCTTTGTTAAAGGCTGCTTCAACCCTTTCCTGTAAGTGCTGCTCCTGAGAAGGTTGGGCCTGTGTCCTGTGTTGGGCGAATCCTTACAGGGAGGTCTGAACCAATATTTAAATAAACCAACCAACGTGATTGTGAGCCCGTGTCTCCGGACTCCCCCACGCTGCAATGGGACCACAATATCAGTCCTTAGAGCATTAGAGCAGGGGTGTGGGCAGGGGCTAATGACCACTGAAGCCTTGCTGAAGAATTGGTCCCTCTTGAAGTCCGGTGACCTTTGTTAATTCCTAAGAGCAGGAACAACAAAGGGCCATTGGCAAAGTGCATCAAATAGGATTAAGCTGGGACCTGCTTTGATCAGTGTTTAGAAGGGAGGTGTTACTCGATTGCAGGGTTGCGGAGGCCAAAGCTTTGCGCATTTCGAGAGCTCCGGATGCCTAATGGATCTTTCACTTCAGAAAGCCTGGCTCCTTTTGAGTTCGAATGTGCATAACACAAGAAGACAAAAAGGTGGAGTAAGTAGAGTGGCACTCCTAGCTGCGGCTCACAAGGGATCAGCATAATCTCGATCTTTAGGAAGGAAAGATGATCTACAAGTAACGAGTTGAGGGAACGGAGAGTAATGCATTGAAGTGCCCAGCCTTGACTCTCCCGTTTTGGAGAATAGTGGCAGTCTGAATGAACCAGTCATAGAATTCCTACAGTTCAGAAGGAGGCCATTCAGCCCATCGAGCCTGCACTGACAACAAACCCATCCAAGCCCCATCCATGCAACCCCACTTATTTACCCTGCTAATTTCCCTGACACTAAGGGGCAATTTAGCATGGCCAATCCACCGAACCTGCCCATCTCTGGACACTAAGGGGCAATTTAGACTGGCCCATCCATCTAACCTGCACATCTTTGGACGCTAAGGGGCAATTTAGCATGGCCAATCCACCTAACCTGTACATCTTTGGGGTTATGCTGCAACTGTACAGGATCTTGGTGAGACCACATTTGGAATATTGTGTGCAGTTCTGGTCACCTCACTATAAGAAGGATGTGGAAGCACTGGAAAGAGTGCAGAGGAGATTTACCAGGATGCTGCCTGGTTTGGAGGGTAGGTCTTATGAGGAAAGGTTGAGGGAGCTAGGGCTGTTCTCTCTGGAGCGGAGGAGGCTGAGGGGAGACTTAATAGAGGTTTATAAAATGATGAAGGGGATAGATAGAGTGAACGTTCAAAGACTATTTCCTCGGGTGGATGGGGCTATAACAAGGGGGCATAACTATAGGGTTCGTGGTGGAAGATATAGGAAGGATATCAGAGGTAGGTTCTTTACGCAGAGAGTGGTTGGGGTGTGGAATGGACTGCCTGCAGTGATAGTGGAGTCAGACACTTTAGGAACATTTAAGCGGTTATTGGATAGGCACATGGAGCACACCAAGTTGATAGGGAGTGGGATAGCTTGATCTTGGTTTCAGATAAAGCTCGGCACAACATTGTGGGCTGAAGGGCCTGTTCTGTGCTGTACTGTTCTATGTTCTATGTTCTAATTTAGAATGGCCCATCCATCTAACCTGCCCATCTTTGGACGCTAAGGGGCAATATAGCATGGCCAATCCACCTAACCCGTACATCTTTGGACACTAAGAGGCAATTTAGCATGGCCAATCCACCTAACCTACACATCTTTGGACACTAAGGGGCAATTTAGACTGGCCCATCCATCTAACCTGCACATTTTTAGACACTAAGAGACAATTTAGCATGGCCAGTCCATCTAACCTGCATATCTTTGAAGTGTGGGAGGAAACCGGAGCACCCAGAGGAAATCCACGCAGACATGGGGAGAATGTGCAAACTCCACAGTGACCCGAAGCCGGAATTGAACCCGGATCCTTGGCACTGTGAGGCAGCAGTGCTAACCACTGTGCCATCCCTAATCCCAATTTCTCACAACAGCAGCTGTCCTTATACTCTGAGTCACTGCGGAAAGGTATGAAATCTGTCTGTTGATTTTGATATGATAGCCTCAAAGAAATCAGACCACCTCGGACAGCCTCTGAGCTGGAGCGATTCCCGAATGCCCAATTTTACCTCAAGTTAAAGAAGACATTTTAAAACAGAAATGTCTGGTAAAGTCCAGCGTTCATAACATGTCCCACAGGTGCGATGTTAAACATCCTTCTCAAGTGGATGTATAAGATCCCAATGGCACTATTTTAAAAAGAACATGGCGGTTCTCCCCGGTGTCCTGGTCAAGATTTCTCCTTCAATCAACATCACATTATCAGATTATCTGGTCATTATCACATTGCTGTTTGTGGGAATTTGCTGTGTGCACATTGGCTACTCTATCCCTACAAAAGTGACTGCGGCTCAGAAAGAACATCACTGACTGTAGAGGACTTTGAAACCCTTGATGATCATGAAATGCATTAGATAAATGCAAATCTTTCATTTCCTTATAATCATAGAATCCCTACAGTCCAGAAAGGGGCCATTCGGCCCATCGAGTCTGCACCAACAACAATCCCACCCAGGCCCTGTTCCCGTAACCTCACATATTTACCCTGACACTAAGGGGCAATTTACCATAGCCAATCCAACTCACCCACACATCTTTGGACTGTGGGAGGAAACCGGAACACCCAGAGGAAACCCTCACAGACATGGGGAGAGCGTGCAAATTCTACACAGTCACCCAATCATTTTGGCACAGTGGTTAGCACTGCTGCCTCACAGCGCCAGGGACCCAGGCTTGATTCCCAGCTTGGGTCACTGTCTGTGCGGAGTCTGTACACTCTCCCTGTGCCTGCCTGGGTTTCCTCTGGGTGCTCCGGTTTCCTCCCACAGTCCAAAAGACGTGCTGGTTAGGTGCATTGGCCATGCTAAATTCCCCCTCAGTGTAACTGAACAGGCGTCGGAGTGTGGCAACTTGGGGATTTCCACAGTAAGTTCATTGCAGTGTTAATGTAAACCTACTTGTGACATTAATAAATAAACTTAAAACTTTAAAAAAGCCTTTATATCTCTCTCTTGTCCGTGAAAATACTCCTGGAAACTTTACTGCGGATGCTGGAATCTAAACAAAAACAGAAAATGCTGGAAAATCTCAGCAGGTCTGACAGCATCTATGGGGAGAGAATAGAGCTAACGTTTTGAGTTTGACAAAGCTCTGGCAAAGGATCATCCAGACTCAAAACATTGGTTCTATTCTCTTCCCACAGAGGTTGTCAGACCTGCTGAGATTTTCCAGTATTTTCTGTATTTTGCTCCTGATAACCTTTCTCTTTTATCATGCGTCCTGATATCTCCTTACTGTCAGATTTTATTTGATATTGGTCTTTGGAAAGTTTTACTCAAGGCGCTATGTAAATGCAGGTTGTTGTGATTGACGCAAGTGCTAGTCACTGCCACCTTTTAAAAGCCTGGTGTCCATTATTCTCAGCAAGAAACGACAGTAACATCAGCCTTTCTTCAGACTATCTGTCTGATAAGCCTCTCCATAATAAAATTATTCCGAGCTTTGTTTGATCTGAGGTAAGTTTCCAATAAACTTTCCTTGACTGGCTAAGAGGAGACAATCTGTAGTCATCATTCACATTTTGTGCACTAACTTGTTTCGGTATTAGTGAAACGCTTTTCAAATCCCCCCCGGCAATCTTCCATTGTTTCAAAGGATTATTCAAGCATGTTATGCTTATAAGACGGGGAGCTTCCTGGACGCATGGGGATGGCGATACCCTGAACTAAAACTCCCTAAGCCACTTCCCCTCCCTCGTGCCCTCTCCAACCCCAACCCCCCCCTGGCCATCTGACTGACCAGCACAAAAAAAAACACCTTTAACAAATAAAATCTGGACCATTAGCTAAAGGCTGGGGGGCTTAGAATGCCCCTCATTTCAAGCACGATTAACCTAAAATGGTGAGCTTCAAGATCAATAGTTGCAGGCTGATCCAGAGGGGCTGTCAAAGTGGCTATAGTACACATATGGTAATATCCCAGCTTAACAACATCTTATAGGATTTACTGTTGCCTTTTTGGACTGGTATGAATAACAAGCAGTGAGCTACCCCTGGGAGCCATCTTGTCTCATTCTGCCTTCAATTAATCTTCTGGGGGAGGAAAACATTTAATGCATTGTGAAGGGGGATGGAAGAGAGAACTATGAGTTGTGGTAATGCAGTCGGCCTACTGCATATGGGATTATTAATAGCGGCACTTAAATTTTGATGGTGTGATTCTTTCCTTCTTTTGTTTTTTTGGTCCATGTTTTGTTTTTGCCCAACTAGTTTACCGAAGGCGAGTTACAAAGGGAGGGAGCAGGCAATGCTGTAATTCACATTATTGTCGAAAACCGCTGGCTTTATCATGCAAATAACAAGTTTAAATGGCAAATTCCCCAGCCGGCACTTCACTGAAATGCAACTTTTCTCCATCTCAAGCTGCTGCTGAAGAATTTATTTGGAAAACTCAGTTCTAATTTAAAAGGAAAGACAGCTGAAAGAGGCACTGGGGACCAGCGCTCACCGTCAACTCCTATAACCACTCCAAGAGCAAGAGGGTAGAGCCCCCTCAGCTGTTCCACTCCAACTGCACAGGCTTTTATCTCTCCCTGGTTCTCGGCATCCAAGCAGCGCATCAACACTGGCTTGTGAATCTGAGGCCATTCGGTCACTACCCCAGCTTCTTGAAACCATATCGGGGCACCACCTCTTTCACTGATTCCTCAGCGTAGCAGCCTTCCTCGTAAGCACTTCATTAGACACGTGGATTATCGCAGACTTGCGTGAACAACGTTGGTATACTTCACGTCTACACATCTCACTGCCTCGACAAAGCAGCCAACATAATCAAGGATCCCATGCACCCCGGACATTCTCTCTTCCACCTTCTTCCGCCGGGAAAAAGATACAAAAGTCTGAGGGCACGTACCAACCGACTCAAAAACAGCTTCTTCCCTGCTGCTGTCAGACTTTTGAATGGACCTACCTTGCATTAAGTTGATCTTTCTCTAGACCCATGCTATGACTGTAACACTACATTCTGCACTCTCTCCTTTCCTTCCCTATGAACAGTATTCTTTGTCTGTATAGCGCGCAAGAAACAATACTTTTCACTGTATGTTAATACATGTGACAATAATAAATCAAATTAAATCAGTTGATCTTGGTTTGATTAGGGTGAAATAAGATTCCTGGACTTTCACCACCTGCCGCCACAGGAATTGGAGCAGGCAAAGGGAGGACCATGGAAAGGTCCATTGATCTCGGGCAGGATTTTATGGTTTTGGGATGAGCAAGGTTGTAAAATGCCATCCGATATCTTTGTATCATTGACTCACGTGGTACAGAAGGAGACCATTAAAGCCCTGTGCCTGCACAGGTCTCCGAGCCAGCTACCAATTAATCCAATCCCCCTGTAACCCTACAAATCTTCCCTTCGAAATACTGATCTGATTCCCTTTGCAATTCCTTTCGATTCCCGAATCTGCTTCCATTTCCTTTACAGGCATATATTCGCTTATACATTTGTACCTGTGTTATAAACCGGTGTCTAATTCACCGTTAAAGAACATTGAAACGTAGACAATAGGAGCTGGAGGAGGCCATTCAGCCCTTCGAGCTTGCTCTGCCATTCATCATGATCATGGCTAAGCTTCCAACTCAATTGCCTGATCCCACCTCCCACCCCCCCTCCCCCAAATATCCTTTGATCCCCTTCACCCCAAGAGCTATATCTAAGTCCTTCTTAAAAATGTACAATGTTTTGGCCTCAACTACTTTCTGCGGTCGTGAATTCCGCTCTCTGGGTGAGGAATTTTCTCTGGATCTCAGTCCTAAAAGGTTTACACCGTATCCTTAATTCCAGACTCCCCCAACATCGGGAACATCCTTCTAGCATCTACCTTGTCTAGTCCTGTTAGAATTTTGTAGGTTTCAATTAGATTCCCCCCTCATTTTTTGGACTGCAGCGAATACAATCCTAACCACCTCAGTCTCTCCTGTCACACCCTGGCTTATCAAACTCTGTCTTAAAAATATTCACTTGTTCCAAAACTGTGAAATCCTGCCCAAGGTCAACTGACCTTTCCATAGTCCGCCCTCGCCCACTCCGATTCCTGTGGCGGGCAAAGCAGTACAATTCCAGCCAAAGACTCACCTTTTGAGGAAAAGAGTTCCAGGGACTCATCCCCCCGCCCGAGAGAAAGAATTTCTCTTTTTTTAAAATTCAGACGTGGGACACGGGTGTCACTGGCTGGCCAGCGTTTATTGCCCATCCCTAGTCCCCCTTGAGAAGGTGATGAACTGAGTGTCTCACTCAGCCATTTCAGAGGGCAGTTGAGAGTCAACCACATTGCTGTGGCTCTGGACTCACAAGTAGGCCAGGCCAGGTAAAGACGACAGATTTCCTTCCCTAAAGGACATGAGTGAACCTGCTTACCCCTGATAACCTTTCACCCCCCTTGGTCAGACTTGGATCGTAACACATCTCACCGTCAAAATTTGCAGAGAATGAGGTGCTAAAGATCAGAGGAATCTTGGAATGCCTGAACATCAGATATGGGGCGATGTGGACCTGCCAACTATCTGGTGGCAAAACTAAAGATCAGGCAACCACATGGCATACGACACTCACTCATATTGGCTTGACGTTGATAACCACTGAAAAATAATCATGTGCCTAATGAAAACTTCAAACCTCCTTACTGCCACAGCAATCATGAATTTCTTTTATCTCCAACAAGATCTACATTCTTCCAATGATCTGGTGAAGGTCAGCCATGGCGATGTGAACTTGCTCAAAGGAATTCACACCCTCTGAGGCTCCAACATCACAGGACTTCCCTAAACCCATACAGCAACACAGCGAATGTACTTCTATAGGATGAGTTAGAGAGAGGGTTGGGTTTTTTAACATGGTGAGATGCACTTCACAAATGAGCAAGGTGGAGCCAGTGGCAGAGGTGGAGAGTCCATTTTATAGAGTGCAGGATGCGTCATAGAGATATACTGGCACAGAAAAAGGCCCGTCAGCCTGTTGCATCTGTGCCAGTCAAAGACAAACCACCCAACTATTCTTAACCCGTTTTCCAGCACTTGGCCCATAGCCTTGTATGCAGTGACATCGCAAGTGCACATCTAAATACTTCTTAAATATTATGAGGATTTCTGCTTCCACCAGGCAGTGAGTTCCAGCCTCCCACCAGCCTCTGGGTGAAAAACCTTTTCCTCACATCCCCTCTAAACCTCCTGCCCCTCACCTTAAATCTATGGCCCCGGTCATTGATCCTTCCACCAAGGGGATAAGTTTCTTCCTGTCTACTCTATCTATGTCCCTCATAGTTTTCTCCATCTCAGTCATGTTCCCCTCAGTCTCCTCTGCTCCAACAAAAACAGCCCCAGTCTATCCAATTTCAACTTATAATTTCAAATCTCATATTGGTCCCACAATTGGGAGCACGGTGGCACAGTGGTTAGCACAGCTGCCTCACAGTGCCAGAGACCCGAGTTCAATTCTCAACTTGGGTGCGGATGTCTGCATGTTCTCCCCATGTCTGCGTGGGTTTCCTCCGGGTGCTCCGGTTTCCTCCCACAGTCCGAAAGACGTGCTGGTTAGGGTGCATTGGCCATGCTAAATTCTCCATCAGTGTACCCGAACAGGCGCCAGAGTGTGGCGTCTAGGGGATTTTCACGATGACTTCATTGCAGTGTTAATGTAAGCCGACTTGTGACACTAATAAATAAACTTAAACTTAAACCCAATTGGCGGGATTTTATGGCCTTGCTTGCGCGAGACTGGGAATTCCCGCCCGAGGTGAACAGACATTTCCATTGCCCGCCCCTTGTCCGCCCCGATTCCGTGGCGGGTGAGGTGGTAGAATCCTGGCAAATGGGCGGTGTTTTCCAGCTGCACTCCCCCGAAATGGGAAAATCCCACCCAATGTCAATGGATCTTTTGTATGGTCCGTCCCCCGTGTGCTCCGATACCCATGACGCGCCAGACAGGAAACTTTTGCCCAATATGTGCCAAGTATGGGCTTCCTATGAGTGGCACTGCTCTGCACACATCCCCTTTCTGACCAAGCTTTTGGTCATTGAGCCTAATATCTGACCATGTGCCTCAGTGTCACACTTAGTTTTATAATACTCCTGTGAAGAACCTTATGATGTTTCCTTATGTCTAAAATATTAATATAAATATGTTGTTATAGTATTGATTTCTTTGTTCACCTATCCCATTCAGTTAGCTCAGACTATACAGTATGTGACATACCTATTCTCCCTATCATAGTATATCATCTCACACTGATCAATGTTGAAATTCATTTACCATTCTGCCATTTTATCAACGCCTTTCTGTATTTTGCCACAATTATCCTTTGTATTAACTGGAATTTTCCTGTGGGATGCTTGATTGAAACAAATAAGATGCTGAGGGGGAATTGACAGGGTGGAGGTGGATGTGGAGAGGATGTGTCCTCTTGTGGGAGAGTCTAGAACCACGGATCTCTGTTTAAACATAAGATGTTGCCCATTTAAGACAAAGATGATGAGAAATAGGGGAGGCGATGGCCTAGTGGTGTTATAGAACATAGAACATAGAACAGTGCAGCACAGTACAGGCCCTTCAGCCCTCGATGTTGTGCCAAGCTTTGTCTGAAACCAAGATCAAGCTATCCCACTCCCTATCATTCTGGCATGCTCCATGTGCCTATCCAATAACCGCTTGAAAGTTCCTAAAGTGTCCAACTCCACTATCACAGCAGGCAGTCCATTCCACACCCCAACCACTCTCGGAGTAAAGAACCGACCTCGGACATCCCTCCTATATCTCCCACCATGAACCCTATAGTTATGCCCCCTAGTAATAGCTCCATCCACCCGAGGAAATAGTCTCTGAGCGTCCACTCTATCTATCCCCCTTATCATCTTATAAACCTCTATTAAGTCGCCTCTCATCCTCCTCCGCTCTAAAGAGAAAAGCCCTCGCTCCCTCAACCTTTCCTCATAAGACCTACCCTCCAAACCAGGCAGCATCCTGGTAAATCTCCTCTGCACTCTCTCCAATGCTTCCACATCCTTCTTATAGTGAGGTGACCAGAACTGCGCACAATATTCCAAATGTGGTCTCACCAAGGTCCTGTACAGTTGCAGCATAACCCCACGGCTCTTAAACTCAAACCCCCTGTTAATAAATGCTAACACACCATAGGCCTTCTTCACGGCTCTATCCACTTGAGTGGCAACCTTCAGAGATCTGTGGATATGAACGCCAAGATCACTCTGTTCCTCCACATTCCTCAGAACTCTGCTGTTGACCCTGTAATCCGCATTCAAATTTGTCCCGCCAAAATGAATCACCTCACACTTATCAGTGTTAAAATCACTAGACTATTAATCCAGAAACTCGGCTAATGTTCTGGAGACCCGGATTCGAATCCCACCACAGCAGATGGTGGAATTTGAATTCAATAAATAAAATCTGGAATTAAGAATCTATTGATGACCATGAAACCATTGTTGGAAAAACCCATTTGGGTCACTAATGTCCTTTAGGGAAGGAAATCTGCCGTCTTTACCTGGTCTGGCCTACATGTGACTCCAGAGCCACAGCAATGTGGTTGACTCTCAAATGCCCTCCAAGGGCAACTGGGATGGGCAATAAGTGAGCTAATACGAAAACAGTGCCAGGGAGCCGGGTTCGATTCTTAACTTGGGTGATTGGGGAGGCGACTTGGCGATGGCCTCGTGGTATTATCGCCAGACTATTAATCCAGAAACTCAGCTAATATTCTGGGGGACCCAGGTTCGAATCCCGCCATGGCAGATGGTGGAATTTGAATTCAATAAAAATTATCTGGAATTAAGAATCTACTGATGACCATGAAACCATTGTCGGAAAAACCCATCTGGTTCACTAATGTCCTTTAGGGAAGGAAACCTGCCGTCCTTACCTGGTCTGGCCTACATGTGGCTCCAGAGTCACAGCAACGCGGTTGACTCTCAACTGCCCTCCAAGGGCAACTAGGGATGGGCAATAAATGCTGGCCACCCAGTGATGCCCATGTCCCACGAATGAATAAAAAGGATGTGTTGAATCAGCCATGATCTTACTGAATGGGGCAGCAGGTTTGAGGGGCCAAGTGGCCTATTCCTGCTCTTAGTTCATACGTTTAACCCCCAAATTTGGGACGATCAGCGATGAGACCCCAAAATCTGTTATGACTCATTTAGAGGAAGTAACTTTTTTTTTGAAACTGAGGACAAATTTAAAATTCCAATTACTCTAACTGAGAGAATGAAGCAACATGTTTTTAAACAATGTTAGGGACCAGATCAGAAACTCCAAGGTATTTTATAGAGTTAACCAAGACCCCAACTTCTTTTGATTTTGGCAGTAGTGTGAGCATAAGGTGCTTCACTCCGTGTATGATTCTATTGACCCACTAGGAAGCTTTTATTAAAACAAACTTTATTTAACAACACAGTTAAAATATAACAAAAAGAATTAGCATAAATTTTACCAATTAGAAATACCTAAATGTGACAAGGTATAATTCTCAACCATTAGCTATCTCTATAGTTCCAATGTAAGCAGTATCCTCATAGACATGAATCCCTCTTGAGGATCAGCACAATAACAGATATGCTCACGTGGATGTTAGATTTCCAGCTTTTTAACCCCTCAGGGCAGTTACAGAAAGACACCTGTGTTCTGACTCTCATACAACAACCTCCAGAGAAAGATCCATTCCCAAATAGCAGAATCTCAACAAAAGAGACATTTTTTTTACAGAACCCAGTCTTCAAATCCAGAGACAGAAAGAGTGGCACTTCTAGCTAGCAATTCCAAACAGCAACTGAACTTGATTTCTCCGTGTAAGCCTAGCTCCACCCAGTCACCTGATTTCATAGAAATCATAGAATCATAGAAACCCTACAGTGCAGAAGGAGGCCATTCGGCCCATCGAGTCTGCACCGACCACAATCCCACCCAAGCCCTACCCCCACATATTTACCCGCTAATCCCTCTAACCTACGCATCTCAGGGGCAATTTTTAACCTGGCCAATCAACCTAACCCGCACATCTTTGGACTGTGGGAGGAAACCGGAGCACCCGGAGGAAACCCACGCAGACACGAGGAGAATGTGCAAACTCCACACAGACAGTGACCCGAGCCGGGAATCGAACCCAGGACCCTGGAGCTGTGAAGCAGCAGTGCTAACCACTGTGCTACCATGCCGCCCTGAAAATCATCAATGGTCATCAGTAGTTTCTTAATTCCAAATTTGTTTAATTGAATTCAAATTCCATCATCTGCCATGGCGGGATTTGAACCGGGTCCCCAGAACATCAGCTGAGTTTCACATTAATAGTCTCGTCTAGTGATAATACCATTAGGCCATCGGCCCCCCTTTATTCCCTATTAATCATCCTGATCAAGTACTACTCTGCAAAACCCAGGGGAAAACACTGAAATAACAGACCAGCATTAAAGTTTATTTATTAGTGTCACAAGTCGGCTTACATTAACACTGCAATGAAATTCCTGTGAAACTCCCCTAGTTGCCACACTCCGGCGCCTGTTTGGGTACATTGAGGGAGAATTTAGCACGGCCAATGCACCTAACCAGCACGTCTTTCAGATTGTGGGAGGAAACTGGAGCACCCGGACCCGTAGACACAAGGAGAATGTGCAGACACTGCACAGACAGTGACCCAAGCCGGGAATCAAACCCAGGTCCCTGGCGCTGTATCCGGGTCCCTGGCGCTGTGAGGCAGCAGTGCTAATATTCTAGCAATTAGGAGCAATTATGCTGCTGCAATAACAACAGGAGCTGGTTACAGACCCAATCAACACTTGTGTTACAGCAGACTGTTTACAAAATATCCTGCACAGAATAATAACTCAAATACATTTCTTAAAGCCACAGTATCACCACAACAAACAGAAGAAATTTTACTTTACATGAGTCAACAAAGCGAACAGTCAATAGTATCTAAATCATACTCTAAGATTTAGAATTCAGATGAGGTACATGAATTAACAGGCAAACTGTAATTGAACGCACAAACTGCACATTAAATAATGATACCAATCAATACAGATATCATGGGCGGGATTTTCCAGCCTTACCCTCTGGCAGGATCTTCCAGTCTTGCTGAAGGAATCCCCCTCAGCAGGTTCCCTGGCAGTATAGCCAGCAAGCAATGCCAATGGCCATGGACCTCAGTGGGACTGGAGGATTCTGTTGGCAGCCAATGTTAAGCCACCTCCGCGGCCAAAAGACTCGCAATGGGGGATGGGGTGGGGCAGAGGATGGCAAAAAATCCTGACGATGTCTTTCTCAGCAACCCAGCCAGATATCAGTCCACATGGTTAACCACAACAATTCTTTAAAGTTCTGTCTTCCTCACGAGGAACTTTAGCTCCACTCCTTGGAGTTAGTCTGATAGCAGCTCCACACCCACCCAAGTCCCATGGACATATTCCCCACCCAAGAGGCACTTTATTCTAGATCTGTCTCAAATTTCCTCCCAGGTCCAGCTTTCTTGGTCTCTTCTCGAACTGAGCCTACCTGTTACCAAGACTTCATCCCCCCCCCACCCCGCCTCCCATGCTCCCCCCCCTCCCCCCCCATCAAACCCAGATTGGCCAGGCTACACTCCACCTTCTGAACATGGATTTTCACAGTAACTTCATTGCAGCTTTAATGTGGGCCTACTTGTGACACTAATAAATAAACATAACTTAAACTTAAATCTTCTCAGCTCCCTACTGCAGGCAATTGCTTCTGTGCTTCTCCAAGAACAACCCTCAGTGACACACAGCCAACAACAGCACTTCAGCTGCAGGGAGCCTCCCGTCCACTCCCTGTGGGCTGCTGCTCACACTACTCCTTAAACTAGGGGCGGCAGAGTGGTTAGCACTGCTGCCTCACAGCGCCAGGGAGGCAGGTTCAATTCCAGCCTTGGGTGACTGTCTGTGTGAGTTTGCAAGTTCTCCCCGTGTCTGCGTGGGTTTCCTCCGGGTGCTCTGGTTTCCTCCCACACTCCTAAGATGTGCAGGTTAGGTGGATTGACCATACTAAATTGCCTCTTAGTGTCAAAAGATGTGCAGGTTAGGTGGATTGGCCATGCTAAATTGCCCCTTAGTGTCCAAAGATGCGCAGGTTAGGTAGATTGGCCATGCTAAATTGCCCCTTGTGTCCAAAGATGTGCAGGTTAGGTGAATTGGCCATGCTAAATTGCCCCTCAGTGTCCAAAGATGTGCAAGGTTAGGTGGATTGGTCATGCTAAATTGCCCCTTAGTGTCAGGCGGATTAGAAGGGTAAATATGTGGGGGTTACGGGGATAGGCCCTGGGTGAGATATTTGTTGGTGCAGGCTCGATGGGCTGAATGGCCTCCTTCCGCACTGTGGGGATTCTATAAAACCGACCCATGACCTTTGTTAAAATCTCCCCAGCAGCGTTCGATCCCTATCCTGAGGCAGAATGTGATGTCTCGAGGCTGAGTACATTCCGCTCCTTAAATATTACAATCTTCAGTCAGCCAGAGGGTTCACAACAACCACCCCCCACCTCCACCTCCCCTCCTCCCCACTCTTCACAGGTGCTAATTTCCAGAAACAAAGACACAGCAATCCAGGAAGATATTGTTTCCCCAATGGATGTCTGGATCTTTCATTCTCTGCCTCTCCTTTGTGTTCTCATCTGGAAGGCACAAAACAGTTCTAGAGTGAGAATGATGGCGTGTGATGAACAGTTGGATGGAGAAGATCTGTTGCGGGTGGCTATGATGGAGAGTTTATTTGGTTAGTTATTTCGAACATGACAAAATGATAAAATACTTCATACCACAAATAAATTAAATACCAAATAATATGAAGCACGTACATTGCATGAGTTTAAGGATGGTTATCTGTGTTGGACATATATGTGGACATCTGAGGAAGTGCATAGACAAAGAGGGATGGATGTACCCGCAAGTTTGAATTCAATAAAAAAAAGTCTGGAATTAAGAATCTACTGATGACCATGAAACCATTGTCTGCAGGTTGCTTAGCTCACTTCGCTGAATGCCTGGTTAGTAATACGGAATGGAGCCAACAGCATGCGTCCAATTCCCGTACTGGCTGAGGTTATTCATCAAGGTGCCATCTTCTCAACCTTGCCCCTCGCCTGAGGTGTGGTGACCCTCAGGTTAAATCACCACCAGTCAGCTCTCCCCGCTAATAGGGGAGAGCAGCTTATGGGGCGGCACGGTGGCACAGTGGGTTAGCACTGCTGCCTCACAGCGCTAGGAACCCGGGTTCGATTCCGGCCTCAGGTCACTGTCTGCGCAGAGTCTGCACGTTCTCACCGTGTCTGCGTGGGTTTCCTCCGGGTGCTCCGGTTTCCTCCCACAGTCCAAACACATTAGGTTGGTTGGCAATGCTAAATTTCCCCTTAGTACCAGGGGAACTAGCAGGTAAATAGATGGGGTTACAGGAATCGGGCCTGAGTGGGATTGTTGTAGGTGTAGACTTGATGGGCCAAACGGCCTCTTTCTGCACTGTAGGGATTCTATGATTGTCAGAAAAACCCATCTGGCTCACTAATGTCCTAATTCACTAATCAGCCACAAGGTTATCACTCAATAGACGGCATGGGAGGCGATGACTTAGTGGTATTATCGCTAGACTATTAATCCAGAAACTCAGTTAATGTTCTGGGGACCCGGGTTCGAATCCCGCAGATGGTGGAATTTGAATTCAATTTTTAAAAATCTGGAATTAAGAATCGACTGATGACCGTGAAACCATTCTCGATTGTCGGAAAGTCCTTTGGGGAAGGAAATCTGCCGCCCTTTCCTGGTCTGGCCTATTTGTGACTCCAGCAATGTAGTTGACTTTCAACTGCCCTCGGGCAACTAGGGATGGGCAATAAATGCTGGCCCAGCCAGCGAGGTCCATGTCCCACAAATTAATTTTAAAAAGTTTAACAAACAATCTTCAATGGGGATTCCACATTCAACAGGATTTTTGAATTTCTGAGGAGGATTCTTTGGCATTGCAACAAAAATGTCAGAATTATAGCTTACCAAATTGTGCTCATCCAATTCTAGACTGTGTGTGGGATACTTAATTGATGAGGGATATAGTTTTGAAGTGATCATGTTGCACGGTTCTACATGGACCAGTTTGGGAAATACAGCAGTATCACATTCTTCATCGAAGATTTGGAATGCGAATCAGTACAACAAAGAAGCAAGCAAAATAGACTGATCATTTCCTCGAAAATATGGACTGGACTGGCAGAAATTTATTGGGACCTGGTTCCCCCCGGCAATGACAAACACAAGGTGGCCATCCATACAAATAAGGACCAAATAAGGGCGGCACGGTAGCACAGTGGTTAGCACTGCTGCTTCACAGCTCCAGGGACCCGGGTTCGATTCCCGGCTTGGATCACTGTCTGTGTGGTGTTTGCACATTCTCCTCGTGTCTGTGTGGGTTTCTTCCGGGTGCTCCGGTTTCCTCCCACAGTCCAAAGATGTGCGGGTTAGGTTGATTGGCCATGCTAAAATTGCCCCTTAGTGTCCTGGGATGCGTGGATTAGTGGGTAAAATATGTAGGGATATGGGGGTAGGGCCTGGGTGAGATTGTGGTCGGTGCAGACTCGATGGGCCGAATGGCTTCTTTCTGTACTGTAGGGTTTCTATGATTTCTATGATTTGTTTCCAAGACAGAATCCCAGAATTGAGAATAAGTGGGGCTATGGGGAGAGTCGATGGGCTGAATGGCCTCTTTCTGCACTGTAGGGATTCTATGATTATTCATAGTTTTAAGGTGCATGGAGAAAAGTTGAGAGGAGATGTGCAAGGCAAGTTTTTTACACAGAGGGTGGTGAATGTCTGGGGAGGTGGTGGAAGCAGGTACGATAGCGGCATTTAAGGGGCAACTAGATGAATACATGAAAAGGATGGGAATGGAAGGATACGGACTCTGTAAGTGCATACGGTTTTAGTTTAGGCAGGCATCATGATCGGCACAGGCTTGGAGGGCCGAAGGGCCTCTTCCTGTGCTGTACTTTTAGGGGTGGCAGGATGGCACAGTGGTTAGCACGGTTGCTTCCCAGCACCAGGGACCCGGGTTCGATTCCCAGCTTGGGTCACTGCCTGTGTGGAGTTTGCACATTCTCCCCGTGTCTGCGTGGGTTTCCGCCGGGTGCTCCGGTTTCCTCCCACAGTCTAAAGATGTGCGGGTTAGGTGGATTGGCCATGCTAAATTGCCCCTTAGTGTCAGGGGGACTAGCTAGGGTAAATACATGAGGTTATGGGGAATAGGGCCTGGGTGGGATTGGGGTCGGTGCAGACTCGATGGGCCGAATGGCCTCCTTCTGCACTGTAGGGATTCTATGATTCTACTTTTCTTTGTTCTTTGTTCTACGATTCTAATTGACCATGATGTGGAGATGCCGGCGTTGGACTGGGGTAAACACAGTAACAGTTTTAACAACACCAGGTTAAAGTCCAACAGGTTTATTTGATAGCAAATACCATTAGCTTTCGGAGCGCTGCTCCTTCCATCTGACGAAGGAGCCGCGCTCCAAAAGCTAATGGTATTTGCTACCAAATAAACCTGTTGGACTTTAACCTGGTGTTGTTAAAACTGTTACACTAATCGGCCAGTCAGTACAGAATCATGCTCTGCAGTCGACCACGGCTGGGAACATGTTTCACCCCAACTCCCGGGCCCGTCGGCGGGTGAATAATCCCGGCCTGTGACTTTGCAGGTTATACCAGGCTACACAGGCCCACAGGGAGTTACAGGGCAGAAGGATTTTCTTTTGCAGATACAAGTCGCATTCTATGAGGTACGCTTCCCGTGTTGCTGAACCGGAGGGTCCCCAGGAGCCCGCTCCTCTGCCGATTCCGAGCAGTTCCTGCTTTCCTATCTCCTGACTCACAAATGGGCTGTGTGTGTATCCCGGATTGGCTGCAGTGCCCTGAGGCTTCCACGTCAATCAGTTGATGCTATCTTTCCACCATTGGAAAGTGTACGTCTGCCACTGCAGCTGATTGCTTCCTGCAGCTGATATTTGTTTTGCTTTGACAAAGCGATAATTCAGTGTTTAAGGCGATGTCAGGCTAGATGAATCTTTGTGGCAGTTAATGCTATTTAATCTCTTTTGCCTTACAGAGGGATAACACAGATACAAGCGCAGCAGCTGAGTGGCTCACAGGACACTGGCAATTATATATCTGACACCGTGAGGTTTTCATGTACATTTTTCTCTTTTAATCCCCGGCGGAGATTTTTCACCACGGCCATGGACAGCCATTGACTCCTGTGTCAGCCCCGGACTTTATCACCACTTATCCAAAGGCTAAGTGGCTGGTGCCGCTAACTGCGGACCCCAATGTCCACTCATCTTAAAGTGTACTTATTAGTGTCGCAAGTAGGTTACATTAACACTGCAATGAAGTTACTGTGAAAATCCCCCAGTCGCCACGCTCCGGCGCCTGTTCGTGTACACTGAGGGAGAATTTAGCATGGCCAGTGCACTTCATAGAATAGAATCCCTACAGTGGAGAAGGAGGCCATTCGGCCCATCGAGTCTGTACTGACCATAATCCTACCCAGGCCCTATTCCCGTAACCCAATGCATTTACCCTGCTAATCCCCCTGACATTAAGGGTCAATTTAGCATGGCCAATCCACCTAACCTGCATATCTTTGGACCGTGGGAGGAAACCGGAGCACCCGGTGGAAACCCACGCAGATACGGGGAGAATGTGCAAACTCCACACAGACAGTGACCCGAGGCCGGAATTGAACCTGGGACCCTGGCGCTGTGAGGCAACAGTGCTAACCACCGTGCCACCGTGCCGTCCCCTTCGATCTACTCTTCGCTTCCTGTTAACTGACCAGTACTTTATCATGCTAATATATTACCCCCCTACACCATGTAGTCTTATCTTGAGTCGTAACCTCAAGATACCATTACTAAGTGTCAACTTCTCTCAGTGATAACATTCTCACCTCTGAAGGTCAGAAGGCTGCAGATGAAATCCCCAATATAGGACTAGAGTGCAGAACTAACCCGATGGTTCAATGCTGCACTGAAGAGTGAATTGTCAGAGGTTCCACCTTCCAGGCACTGGAGCTGCAATGATCTCCAATTCCAGATCCCAGAACCGCAATGGTCTTTTTCGTCAGAGCCTGGAACAAGGCCAGAGGCGCTGGGGGAAGGGAAACAATGACGGCACAGAAGGCCACCCGCAATCAAACCCGCCAGCGCGCGGCCCCCTCCGCACCGGCTCACCCGGACTTAACCCGCACTTAACCAGCACGTCTTTCGGACTGTGGGAGGAAACCCACGAAACCCAGTCCATCACGCAAACCAGCCTCCCATCCATTGACACTGTCCACACATCCCGCTGCCTTGGAAAAGCAGCCAGCATAATCAATGGCTAATGCACCTAACCAGCACGTCTTTCGGACTGTGGGAGCACCCGGGGGAAACCCACACAGACACGGAGAGGGGTGGGGGGTTGGGTGGCGGAGGGGGCGATTCTCCCACCCCGCCATGCTAATTTTCTAGCGCGGCGGGGTGGAAGAATCTTGCAGCCGGGCATGCACGCAATTCGCGCATGCGTTCCCGCCGTGAGTGCATCTCCCAGTGCCGGATTTACGACGCGGCCATAGCTGCATTGGAAACCAACAGGAAGACTGGTACGTTTATTTAAATCTTCATTTAAATGTGACTAAACGTAATTAGCGGGCCCGGGACTGAATTCTCCAGGCCTGCTAGCTCCTCCCATCCCGCCAGAGCATTTCACTCTCGCGGGGTTTACAGGGGGTCCCCACTTTCAGAGAAGTATCGGGATGACCCCGCTGTAGTAAAGGGGGGGGGCAATCAGGGTCCCCCCAGGGGGTCGGGCGGTGGGGTGTGGTGCCCCCTGGGCATGGGCACCCTGGCAGTCCCAGTCTGTGCCCCCGGCACTGCCCAAGGGGCAAAGTGACAATGCCCAAGGGGCACCTTGGGCATGGGGCAGTGCCTGGAGATGGGACCTGATGGGAGCGGGGCCTAGGGGTGATCGGTGGGGGTGGGGGATCCCGTTGCCACTCTGCCATTGGGATCAGTGGGTGAAGGTGGGAGGCCATCGACCAGGGTGGGCTGTGGGGGGGGAGGTCAGCCGGGGTTGGGGGGCACAGGGAACGTCTGCGGGGGGTGAGTCTGCGGGGAGGAGAGGGGAGTTGTGGGGTGGGGCTGGAGATTGGCGCATTCCAGGATGGTGGGGATGGGGTCTGCCTGCGAGGCTGCTTGCACTGCGGGTGGGATGGAGTGTTGGAGATAGGGGTGGTTTGGGACGGGGTGAGTCGAGGCTGGCTCGGGAGTGGTTGGGGGGGGCGCGATCAGCTGTGAGGGGGTTGGGGGGGCAGCACTATGGTTGTCCCGGTCTGGCCAGCGATCGAGCTGCCTAGCAAAGATGGAGACTGACAATTCGGGTTCACTGCGCACGTGCAGAGTCCCACTGGTTTCAGCCTCTGCAGCGGGAATAGCCCCTGCCCCCTGAAATCTAATGATATTCACGCTGGTAACCTCTGCATTGTGCAGAGTATGGGCGAATCTTCTCTGAACTCCCACTGAAAAAAAACAATGTGAATTACCCCAGTGTTCCCACGAATTCAACCCTTAGAATTTTTGGGGGAGAATTCCGCCTGGGGAGAATGTGTAAACTCCACACAGACAGTGACCCAAGCCATGAATTGAAGCTGGCTCCCTGACGCTGTGAGGCAGCAGTGCTAACCATTGGGCCATGATGCCAACGCAACTCCAAAAACACTAAAGAAGCTTGATGCCACCCAGGACAAAGCAGCTTGCTTGATGGGCATCCTTTCCGCCTAAACATTCACTCACTCCATCACTGACATGCAGTGGGAGCAGTGTCTACCATCGAGCAGATCCACTGCACTGACTCACCAAGGCTCCTTCGACTGCACCCTCCAAACCTGAAACCTCTACCATTTTGAAGGACAAGGAAACACCGCCATCTGGTTCACTAATGTCCCTTTAGGGAAGGAAATCTGCCATACTTACCTGGTCTGGCCTACATGTGACTCCAGAGCCACAGCAATGTGGTTGACTCTCAACTGCTCCCTGAAATGGCCCAGCAAGACCCTCAGTTCAAGGGCAGCTAAGGAGGGGCGATAAATGCTGGCCAGCCAGCGCTGCCCACGTCCCATGAATGAATTTTTAAAACTTGGAAATTTATCGGCCGCTCCTTCACTGTCGTTGGGTCAAAAACCTGGAACTCCCTCCCTAACAGCACTGTGGGTGTACCTACACATCATAGACTGCAGCAGTTCAGGCAGCTCACAGTCACCTTCTCAAGGGCAATTAAGAATGGGCAATAAATGCTGGCCTAGCCAGTGATACCCACATTCGAGGAATGAATGAATGAAAGCGGAAGACCTCATGAAACTGCAATGTGGTCACTCACTGTGACAGTGTCACAGACGTTTATGTTGTGTGGAAGGTGACTGGACCATTGATTCCTACATCACCTCTGACCTCAACCGTCAGCCAATGTATTCATGTGCTTATCTAAAAGCCCCTTAAATGCCCCTATGGTATCTGCCTCCACCACCACCCCTGGCAACGCGTCCCAGACACCCACCACTCTCTGTGTAAAACACTTGCCCCTCACATCTCCTTTGAACTTTCCCTCTCTCACCTTAAGTGCATGCCCCCCAGTATTTCAGGTGGGATTTTATGGCTGCGTTCCCGAAACAGTAAAATCCCGCCCAGGATCAATGGACCTTCCCATGGTCCGCCCCTCGCCTGCTTCAATTCCCGTGGCGGGCAGGATAGGAAAATTCCGACCATCAACTCTGGGAGAAGGATTCTGATTGTCAATCCTATCTATGCCTCTCATAATTTGATAGTCTTCTATCAGGTCTCCCCGCAGCCTCCGCCACTCCAGCGAAAACAACCCTAGTTTGTCCAGCCTCTCCTTATAGCTCATACCCTCTAATCCAGGCAGCATCCTGGTAAAGCTCTTCTGCACCCTCTCCAAAACCAGTCCACCTCAAGGGTTAATCGGGGCCTTTTTGGACCTTTGGTCGGTTATCCATTTGGCATCAATGAGAAGCTCTCATGACGACACAAGTGGATAAGGTGGTCAAGAGGGCATATGGCCTTCATCATTCAGGGCACAGAACTTAAAAATTGGCAGGTCATATTGCAGCTGTATAGAACTTTAGTTCGGCCACTTTTGGAATATTGCGTACAGTTCAGGCTGCCGCACTATCAGTAGGATGTGGAGGCTTTGGAGCAGGTACAGAAAAGATTTACCAGGATGTTGCCTAGTTTGGAGGGTATTAGCTATGAGAAGAGATTGGACAAACTCGCACAAAAGGTACCCTGCACCTCTTAAAGTGGAGGTAGACGCAGTTGCAACTATGTGGAATGTGATTGTCCAGGGATCGGCAGGCTAGAGAGAGGATCCCCAGCTTCTCTGATGAGACACTGGAGATGGTGGCCCAGGTGTTGGAAAGCCGGAAAAATTTTCATCGGGAGCCAGGAGGTTCCCACAAACACCTGCAGTGAAGCTGATGGGAACAGGTGGACATGGAGGTAATTCAAGAACTGTGGCCCTAATTACAGTGCCAGAAAAAGGTGCATTGATCTCATAGGTGTGGTCAGGTTGAGTGAATGTATCTTTAAATGCCAGGTCTTACATTCAGGGTAGCACACCCACACCATTAACCAATGAACCAATCTGCACTCATGTCCAACACTCAGATACTCTACCTCACCTGCACATGCTTAGAATCCCTACAGTACAGGAAGAGTCCATTCGGTCGATCAGGTCTGTACCAACTCTCTGAAAGAGCATCTTACCCAGGCCCACCATCCCTACGCCCTATCCCCATAACCCCATGCATTTACCTATCATCTTTGGACACTAAGGGGCAGTTTAGCATGGTTAATCAGCCTAACCCGCACATCTTTGGACTGTGGGAGGAAACCGGAGCACCCGGAGGAAACCCACACAGACATCGGGAGAATGTGCAAACTCCACACAGGCAGTCATCCGAAGGTTGGAATCGCACCCTGGCCCCTGGCGTTGTGAGGCAGGAATGCTAACCACTGTGCCACCGTGCCGCCCCACTTGCCAATAGTGCAAGTCTCACAGCCACACCTCACACCTTCCCCAAAATTCCAGGGGCTCTGCTATGGCAGCCAAACACAAGGGAACACATTCGCTAACACTCCACCCTACGTCTTGCAGGCCAAGGTCACACATAGCTGGAGGCAGAAGAAAATTGATGAATGATGCATCTCCCTTTTGGAGAGAGGGTGCTGCGAAACATTGGCTCAGTGGTGATTGATGCTGTGGGTACAGAAAAAGTTTACCAGGATGTTGCCTGATTTGGAGGGTATTAGCTATGAGGAGAGATTGGACAAACTTAGTTTGTTTTCACTTGTACGTCGGAGGCTGAGGGGCAACCTGATAGAAGTTTACAAGATTGTGAGAGGCATGGATAGAATTGATAGTCAGAGGGAGTGATCTTACCAAAACAATTAGAGATACTGAATGAGCATGAAAACAGGAGAGGACCGCACCTATTTTCTGGGCGAGCTCCCAGACACAATCGTGTGGCACTTAGAAAAAAATGAGGCAAAGTGTGATTTTCGCTAGTTGGGGGAATGGATGGAGCTTATTCATGCTGGGATGCCGGCCGCAGGCTGCAAGGGGCGCAATTGCGCATGCATCCTGATCCCCCAGTGGGAGATTTCTCACTGCACCACTCCCCTGGACATTGCACCTCCCCCACCCCCCGAATCACCCCCCCCCACCCCCCCCCCCCACCCCTCCAGACATCGTACCAGCCTGATTACTGGCCCCAATTGCTGCCCCCCCCCCTGGCTGATCGCTGTAGCCGATGCAGGTCCAGAGGAAATTTAATGGAGATTTCACAAGTTGTTTAAGATTTTGGTGGAATGAATAAAGAATGGCTCTAGTTGAGGGAAGGGAGTCATCAGTTTCAAATTGTCACAGAGTGAACGGAGAGGATAGGAGAAATTGTTTAGCACTATAAATTGATGTAGGATCGGGGAGGTGTGGGGATCCTGATGCACAATTAGCTCACGCTCTTTCAAGATAAAACTCAAACTTGGTGCTGTGGTTGGAGTGTAAAGTCTTGCGCTGAGTGCAATGCTGATTGGCTGCGTGCTGAGCAAAGGACCCAACCGCATGTGTGGCCAGCATGAGGCCATCTTTCTTAAAGACAACCTGCATCTCTTAAAGTGGAGGTGCACGCAGTTGCAACTATGTGGAATGTGATAGCCCAGGGATCAGCAGGCTCGAGAGAGGATCCCCAGCTTCTCTGATGAGACACTGGAGATGGTGGCCCAGGTGTTGGAAAACCGGAAAAATTTCCACCGGGAGCCAGGAGGTTCCCACAAACACCTGCAGTGAAGCTGATGGGAACAGGTGGACATGGAGGTAATTCAAGAACTGTGGCCCTAATTACAGTGCCAGAAAAAGGTGCATTGATCTCATAGGTGTGGTCAGGTTGAGTGAATGTATCTTTAAATGCCAGGTCTTACATTCAGGGTAGCACACCCACACCATTAACCAATGAACCAATCTGCACTCATGTCCAACACTCAGATACTTTACCTCAGCAGCGCACACTTAGAACCATGCAACCATAGAATCCCTGCAGTGCAGGAAGAGGCCATTCGGCCCATCAGGTCTGTACCAAATCTCCAAAAGAGCATCTTACCCAGGCCCACCTCCCTACACCCTATCCCCATAACCCTATGCATTTACCCACCATCTTTGCACACTAAGGGGCAATTTAGCATGGCTAATCCACCTAATCTGCTCACCGTTGGACATTAAGGGGCAATTTAGCATGGCCAATCAACCTAACCTGCACATCTTTGGACTGTGGGAGAAAACCCATGCAGACACGGGGATAATGTGCAAACTCTACACAGACAGTCACCCAAGGCTGGAATTGCACCCGGGTCCCTGGCAATGTGAGGCAGCAGTGCTAACCACTGTGCCACCGTGCCACCTCACTTGCCAATAGTGCAAATCTCACAGCCACACCTTACACCTTCCCCAAAGTTCCAGGGGCTCTGCTATGGCAGCCAAATACAAGAGAATATATTCGCTAACACTCTACCCTACCTCTTGCAGGACAAGGTGACACATAGCAGGAGGCAGAAGAGAATTGGTGAATGACAGATAGGTCTGCATCTCCTGCAGAGATAGGGTGCTGAGAAACATTGGCTCGCACTGACTGATGCTTCTGCATCAAACATTACTGAGAATATCCAAGATGATGGCCTTTCCTGCCTAATGCACATCCCACACAGAGCTCACTTCCTGGCATGAAGTGCAAGTCACAGATGGTATGACCATGAACCATTTGGTTCATCCAGAAAAGCCAGGAACCAAAACGTATGATGACTTGACAAAGATCCTTGAAGAGCATTACTCTCAAAAGCTACTGATCATAGCGGAATGGTTCAGGCTCCACCGAAGGAATCAACTGGAAGGTAAAGGCATTGCACAGTTTGTGGCAACGTTGAAAAGGCAGGCACAACATTGTGAGTTTGGTGAGTCATTAGAAGATACTCTTTGTGATTGTCTAGTTTGTCGTCTCTGAAATGAGGCTATCCAAAGAGGATTGCTTACTGAACAGGCTTTGACTTTAAAGACAGCAGCAGAAATTGCCGTGTCAATGGAACTGGCTGCTAAAGAGGCTTCGCAATTTGGTGCAGGAATGCAGATCTACAAGTGCCCAGGAGAAGTCAAAACAGCAATAAGCATGTCACAGATTCACCAAAGTAGGCTTTTCAGTAAGGGAATTCTGGAGCAAGGATAGTCAATGCAAGAAGTGTGGCAAAATGGGTCACATTGCAAAAGATTGTTGGAATAGACCAGCTTCCCTGAGAAGGATATTTTCAGAAGAAGAATCTGGGAACCTTCAAGAAGAACAAATTGCATTCTACAAAAATAATTTACAAAATGCTGGAACTCCCTCCCCGATAGCACTGTGGGTGTACCGACACCACATGGACTGCAGCGGTTCCAGAAGTCAGCTCACCAAAGCCTGTCCCTGAGTCAGGAGTGTGATGGAATACTCTCCACTTGCCTGGATGGATACAGCTCCAACAACACTCAAGAAGCTAGACATCATCCAAGACAAAGCGGCCCGCTTGATCCTTCGACAAACATTCACTCCCTCCCTCCGTGACAGCAGTGTGTAACATCTGCAAGATGCACCATAGGAACTCACCAATGTTCCTTCAAAGTAAAAAGCAAAGTTTATTTATTAGTTACAAGTAGGCTTACATTAACACTGCAATGAGGTTACTGTGAAATTCCCCCAGTCGCCACACTCCAGCACTTGTTTGAGTCAATGCACCTAACCAGCACGTCTTTCAGACTATGGCAGGAAACCAGAGCACCTGGAGGAAACCCACGCAGACACAGGGAGAATGTGCAAATGCCAGACAGTCAGTGACCTAAGCTGGGAATCGAACACAGGTCCCTGGTGCTGTGAGGCAGCAGTGCTGACCACTGTGCTACCATGGGCAGCATCTTCCAAACCACAACCACTATTCTTTAGAAGTTTTTAAAGTTTTAAAGTTTACTTATTAGTGTCAGAAGTAGGCTTACATTAACACCGCAATGAAGCTACTCTTAAAAAGGACAGGAACAATAGACACATGGGAACACCACCACCTGGAAGTTCCCCTCCAAGTCACTCACCATCCTGATTTGGAAATACATTGGCTGTTTCTTCACTGTGGCTAGGTCAAAATCCTGGAACTCCCTCCCTAACAGCACTGTGGGAGTACCTACACCTCAGGGACTGCAGCAGTTCAAGAAGGTGGCTCACCACCACCTTCTGGAGGGCAATTAAGGATGGGCAATAAATGCTGGGCTGGCCAGTGACATCTACATCCCGTCAATGAATTTTTAAAAATCTGCATAACTGATCCTCCCATTCCAAGTGAACCCAGGTGACTGGTGACTGCAAGCACATCAGAAAACTCCCCCAATATTTATTGTTAATGTCGGAGTAAAAGAATCACTTTGCGATGATTTAAAGTTACAATCCCACAGTAATGGGTTATAAAAATTAGACAATAAAAGCGATGATACTGCTGCAAGCTATACACAGCTGTTTCAAAGGATTGCGTGATGTTGTGTCAAATACTAAATGTTTGAAAATAGATTAGATTACGATCTGGAGAATGTTGCATATTCGCAGACTGATAACATGGTGTTACGGAATGAGAAAAACCATTTGGCCCATCTTAATTCATCCATCCAAAGAGTTTCTCCCCAGCCTAATTCCCCATCTAATTGTTTCTTAAATGATTCCAGAGTTTATGACTCCAATAATCCATCAGGAAGTCCATGGCCAAGATTCTCCGGCCTCCCAGCCGTGTGTTTCCCACCGGCAGGAGGTGGCGTGTTGTTTGGTAGCGGCGGGATTCTCTGGTCACGCCAGTGTCAATGGGAATTCCCATTGATATCATCCCACGCCGGCAGGAAACCCGTGTGTGGGGGTGCGCTGGCAGCGGGACCGGAGAATCCCGTCATCCTGAACTGCCGGAGAATTCTGACCCAGATGTCAGCCATGCCACACTCTGAGGTATAAAGGGTCACCACGTCTGCCTGTTTCTTTCCTCAGGTAATCCAACGCAATTTGCAGTTACATGCAAGAAATGCCAATGACGATGATGCCAGGCAGTGGTTCAGTTGGCAGCACTCCCTTCCTGTGCCAGCAGGGTATACGTTCAAGCCTCTGTCCACAGGCTTGAGCTCCTCATTCAGGTGGCACTTCAGTGCAATGTCGAGGGAGCGCCACACTGTCAGAGGTGCCCTCTTCTGGCTGAGGCGTGGTCCCTGGCATTATTTCAGAGAAGAACAGGGAAGTTAGCACTGCTGCCTCACAGCGCTAAGGACCCGGGTTCAACTCCAGCTTCGGGTGGCTGTGGAGTTTGCACATTCTCCACATGTCTGCGTGGGCTTCCTCCGGGATTTCCAGCTTCCTCCCACAGTCCAAAGATGTGCACGTTAGGTGGATTGGCCATGTTAAATTGCCCCTTAGTGTCCAAAGATGCGTAAGTTAGGTGGATTGGCCATGCTAAATTGCCTCTTAGTGTCCAAAGATGTGGTGGTTAGGTGGATTGGCCATGCTAAATTGCCCGTTAGTGTCCAAAGGTGCATAGGTTAGGTGGATTGGCAATGCTAAATTGCCTCTTAGTGTCCAAAGGTGTGCAGGTTAGGTGGATTGGCCATGCTAAATTGCCCCTTAGTGCAAGGATGTGCAGGTTAGGTGGATTGGCCATGCTAAATTGCCCCTTAGTGCAAGGATGTGCAGGTTAGGTGGATTGGCCATGCTAAATTGCCCCTTAGTGCAAGGATGTGCAGGTTAGGTGGATTGGCCATGCTAAATTACCCCTTAGTGCAAGGATGTGCAGGTTAGGTGGATTGGCCATGCTAGATTGCCCCTTAGTGTCCAAAGATGTGCAGGTTTGGTGGATTGGCCATGGTAAGTTGCCCTCTGATTGTCCAGGGGGATTAGTTGGGTAAATACACGCAGTTACCGGGATTGTTGTCAGTGTGGGCTCGATGGGTTGAATGGCCTCCTTCTGCACTATAGGGATTCTGTGATTTAATTATTCTAATTGGCCACGTTATAAATACACCTTCCAAGGCCATTAAATCTTGAAGTGTGACTTGAAGATGGAGCTTCTGGCCCTGTGGCAGGTGTTTACAAACATTCAAAGCAGCCGGTAAGGGCCTTTCCTTGCTGAAAGAGTTTATTGGCTTTGCTCCTCACACATACCCGGTGTGTCCCAGATATCCCCTATTTATATACTTGACTTGATTTGATTTGACTTATTATTGTCACATGTATTAACATACAGTGAAAAGTATTGTTTCTTGCGTGCTATACAGACAGAGCATACCATTCATAGAGAAGGAAACAAGAGAGTGCAGAATGTAGTGATACAGTCATAGCTGGGGTGTAGAGAAAGATCAACTTAATGCAAGGTAGATCCATTCAAAAGTCTGACGGCAGCAGGGAAGAAGCTGTTCTTGAGTCGGTTGGTACGTGACCTCAGACTTTCATCTCTTTTTCCCGACGGATGAAGGTGGAAGAGAGAATGTCCAGGGTGCGTGGTGCCCTTGATGAATCTGGCTGCTTTTCCGAGGCAGCGGGAAGTGTTGACAGAGGTATGTGTCCAAATACCCACCAGCTGCTTTATTTGACAATTTTATTTCCCATGATGAGATTTGTACTTAACTTCTGGTTTTATTTATGAGAGGTCAGCGCTGCTGCTTCACAGCGCCAGGGACCCAGATTTGATTCCCAGCTTGGGTCACTGTCTGTGTGGAGTCTGCACGTTCTCCCTGCATCTGCATGGGTTTCCTCCTGGTGCTCTGGTTTCCTCCCACAGTCCGAAAGACGTGCTGGTTAGGTGCATTGGCCATGCTAAATTCTCCTTCAGTGTACCCGAACAGGCACCGGAGTGTGGCGACTAGGGGATTCCCACAGTATCTCCATTGTTAATGTACTTGTGACACCAATAAATAAACTTTAAACTTTACACTGCACTCCTTCCAAGGCAAATTTATTTTTTTGAGTGTCTGATGTGTGTTAAATGCAGTAAGAAGTTCAACAACACCAGGTTAAAGTCTAACAGGTTTATTTGGTAGCAAAAGCCACACAAGCTTTCGGAGCTCCAAGCCCTTTCTTCAGGTGTATGGGAATTCTGTTCACAAACAGGGCATCTCAAGACAGAGACTCAATTTACATGAATAATGGTTGGAATGCGAAAACTTACAGCTAATCAAGTCTTTAAGATACAAACAATTGGTACATTGGGGAAACCATGCAGACGCTGCGACAACGGATGAATGAACACCGCTCGACAATCACCAGGCAAGACTGTTCTCTTCCTGTTGGGGAGCACTTCAGCGGTCATGGGCATTCAACCTCTGATATTCGGGTAAGCGTTCTCCAAGGCGGCCTTCACGACACACGACGGCGCAGAGTCGCTGAGCAGAAACTGATAGCCAAGTTCCGCACACATGAGGATGGCCTCAACCGGGATATTGGGTTCATGTCACACTATCTGTAATCCCTACAGTTTGCCTGGACTTGCAGAGTCTCACTGGCTGTCCTGTCTGGAGACAATACACATCTCTTTAACCTGTAAAGACTTGTTAGGATGTGCAATCAAAGGTTTGGCAAACGAGGTAGATTTTCACGGGTGTCTGAAATGAGAAGGAATAGATAGTGTGGCTCAGGGAGGTTTGTCAGGAGTCAAGGACCCAGACAACTGAAGGCACTGTCATCGTTGCTCAGGTAATGAAAGCCGGAATTGGTGGATTTCAGAGGGGTTGTTGGACTGGAGAAGGAAACGGAGATAAGGAGGGGCTGGCGCTGCGAAAATAAGGAAAAGGATGAGAATCTTGAGGTCAAATCATTGCTGGACCGAGACCCAACGTGGGTCAGTGAACATAGAAACATAGAAGATAGGAGCAGGAGGAGGCCATTTGGCCCTTCGAGCCTGCTCCGCTATTCATTACGATCATGGCTGATCATCCATCTCAATAGCCTCATCCTGCTCTCTCCCCGTAACCTTTGATCCCATTCGCCCCAAGTGCTATATCCAGCCGCCTCTTGAATACATTCAATGTTTTGGCATCAACAACTTCCTGTGGTAATGAATTCCACAGGCTCACCACTCTTTGGGTGAAGAAATGTCTCCTCACCTCCGTCCTAAATGGTCTACCCTGAATCCTCAGACTGTGACCCCTGGTTCTGGACTCCCCCACCATCGGGAATATCCTCCTTGCATCTACCCTGTCTAGTCCTGTTAGAATTTTATAAGTCTTTATGAGATTTTCCCCTTAAAATCATAGAATCCCGACAGTGCAGAAGGAGTCCATTCGGCCCATCAAGGCTGCACCAACCACAATCCCACCCAGGCCCTAAACCCATAACCCCATGCATTTACCCTAGCTAGTCCCCCTGTCACTAAGGGGCAATTTAGCATGGCCAATCCATCTAACCAGCACATCTTTGGACACTAAGGGGCAATTTACCATGGCCAATCCACCTAACCTGCACATCTTTGGACACTAAGGGACAATTTAGCATGACCAATCCACCTAACCTGCACATCTTTGGACACTAAGGGGCAATTTAGCATGGCCAATCCACCTAACCTGCACATCTTTGGACACTAAGGGGCAATTTACCATGGCTATTCCACCTAACCCACACATCTTTGGACTGTGGGAGGAAAACAGAGCACCCAGAGGAAACCCACGCAGACATGGGGAGAATGTGCAGACTCCATATTGACAGTGATCCAAGTCGGGAATCAAACACGGGTCCCTGGCGCTGTGAGACAGAAGCGCTAACCACTGTATCACCATGCCACATAAGCCTCAGTGAGACTTGGAGGTGAGTTTGGATGTGGACAGCAGAATTTCACTGTGTGGAGCTAGAGGACATGAGGTAGGCAAGGTGAGCATTAGAGCAGTCTCTACAAGCACCAAAGCCATAGATAAAGGTTTGTGCAGCTGCTGAGCTGAGGCAGGAGGCGGGGAGGTGGGGAGGAAAGGGGAAGGGGAGGTGGTTGCTATGGGGCTATGTTACCGATTTTTCAGCAGGCTCACCTTGGCGATGGAATGGTTATGGGATAGGATATTCATCAAAAGGACTGGGAAGTTGTGAACATTTTTGTTTGGTCTCGGACAGTCATCAGGGAGCAAGATGGAGCTTACAACTGCAGAGTTTGAGGCAGGAATTGGTTTTCACAACGTTTTGTTGGAAAATCACCTGACACTTCCAGGACCAGGTCACCCTATTATAGAAAGGATATTACTGAACTAGAAAGAATGCAGAAAAGATTTACTAGGATGCTATCGGGACTTGGTGGTTTGAGTTATAAGGAGAGGCTGGATAGACTGGGACATTTTTCTCTGGAGCGTAGGAGGGTGATCTTATAGAGGTCTATAAAATAATGAGGGGCACAGATCAGCTAGATAGTCAATATCTTTTCCCAAAGGTAGGGGAGTCTAAAACTAGAGGGCATAGGTTGAAGGTGAGAGGGGAGGGATACAAAAGTGTCCAGAGGGGTGATTTTTTCATACAGAGG